>NC_091748.1:76705669-77005669 GCF_043380555.1 Nothobranchius furzeri
GAGTGAGCGAGTGAGTGAGTGAATGAGTGAGCGAGCGAGCGAGTGAGTGGGTGGGTGAGTGAGTGAGTGAGTGGGTGGGTGAGCAAGCAAGCGAGTGAGTGAATGAGCTAGTGAGCGAGCGAGTGAGTGAGTGAGTGAGTGAGTGAATGAGTGAGCGAGCCTGCAAGTGAGTGAGTGAGTGAGTGGGTGAGGGAGCGTGGGAGTGAGTGAGTGAGTGAGCGAGCGAGTGGGCAAGGGAGTGAGTGGGTGGGTGAGTGGGTGGGTGAATGAGTGAGTGGGTGAACGAGTGAGTGAGTGAGTGAGTGAGTGAGCAAGCAAGCGTGCGAGTGAGTGAGTGAGCGAACGAGCGAGTGGGTGAGTGAGTGAGTGAGTGAGCAAGCGTGCGAGTGGGTGAGTGAGTGAGCAAGCGAGTGAGTGAGTGAGTGAGTGGGTGGGTGAGTGGGTGGGTGAGTGAGAGAGTGGGTGAGCGAGCGAGCGAGCGAGTGAGTGAGTGAGTGAATGAGTGAGCGAGCGAGCGAGTGAGTGGGTGGGTGAGTGAGTGAGCAAGCGTGCGAGTGAGTGAGTGAGTGAGTGGGTGGGTGAGTGAGTGAGTGGGTGAGCGAGCGAGCGAGTGAGCGAGTGAGTGGGTGGGTGAGTGAGTGAGCAAGCGTGCGAGTGGGTGAGTGAGTGAGCAAGCGAGTGAGTGAGTGAGTGAGTGAGTGAGTGAGTGAGTGAGTGAGTGGGTGGGTGAGTGGGTGGGTGAGTGAGTGAGTGGGTGAGCGAGCGAGCGAGTGAGCGAGTGAGTGAGTGAGCGAGTGAGTGAGTGAATGAGTGAGCGAGCGAGCGAGTGAGTGGGTGGGTGAGTGAGTGAGTGGGTGGGTGAGCAAGCAAGCGAGTGAGTGAATGAGCTAGTGAGCGAGCGAGTGAGTGAGTGAGTGAGTGAGTGGGTGAGTGAGTGAGTGAGTGAGTGAGTGAGTGAGTGAGTGAGTGAGTGAGTGAGTGAGCGAGCGAGCGAGTGAGTGAGTGAGCTAGTGAGCGAGCGAGTGAGTGAGTGAGTGAGTGAGTGAGTGAGTGAGTGAGTGGGTGGGTGAGTGAGTGAGTGAGCGAGTGAGTGAGTGAGTGAGTGAGTGGGTGAGTGAGTGAGTGAGTGAGCGAGCGAGTGAGTGAGTGAGCGAGCGAGTGAGTGAGTGAGCTAGTGAGCGAGTGAGTGAGTGAGTGAGTGAGTGGGTGAGTGAGTGAGCGAGCGAGTGAGTGAGTGAGTGAGCTAGTGAGCGAGCGAGTGAGTGAGTGAGTGAGTGAGTGAGTGAGTGAGTGAGTGAGCGAGTGAGTGAGTGAGTGAGTGAGTGAGTGGGTGAGTGAGCGAGCGAGTGAGTGAGTGAGCGAGCGAGTGAGTGAGTGAGTGAGCTAGTGAGCGAGCGAGTGAGTGAGTGAGTGAGTGAGTGGGTGGGTGAGTGAGTGAGCGAGTGAGTGAGTGAGTGAGTGAGTGAGTGGGTGAGTGAGTGAGTGAGCGAGCGAGCGAGTGAGCGAGTGAGCTAGTGAGCGAGTGAGTGAGTGAGTGAGTGAGTGGGTGAGTGAGCGAGCGAGTGAGTGAGTGAGTGAGCTAGTGAGCGAGCGAGTGAGTGAGTGAGTGAGTGAGTGAGTGGGTGAGTGAGCGAGCGAGCGAGTGAGTGAGTGAGTGAGCGAGCGAGCGAGTGAGTGAGTGAGTGAGTGAGCTCATCATTTGTGACTGTGTGCAGATTATCAGAAGGATTTCTGTTTGTCACAAATGAAGTGGAATAAAACACACAACTTGTTAAATTCTCTCTTCGCTCACCTTGTCGTCATCCTCGCAGGTCATGACGTTAGAAAAAGGGATTTCTGCTTTAAACATCTTCCTGCAGTGCATGAGCTGCACCAGCAGGTAGCACACCGTTTTAAACTTCATCCTCTTGGCTGGTTTGATGTCTGACAGGATGATTCCAGGAAAGATCTGAAAGTAAAAACCAGAAACATCAGATGCACAGGACCACACAGAGGTGTGTGTGTGTGTGTGTGTGTGTGTGTGTGTGTGTGTGTGTGTGTGTGTGTGCACATTGCATTTAAATTTCTCAGAAAGACGCACAAACACATCCAGATTTTGCAGCACATCAGTAAAACAAACTCTTTTATTTCCATGAATGAATTCCTGTCCTTCGCTGATCAGGTTCATTATTCACCAGACCAGACGTTGGTTTAATAACGAGCCTCATTAAAACACAAAGTCCAGCGTTGCGTGGTGAGTTTAGGACAGATTCCTACATCTGTGTCAGAATTTTCCTGATTTTATTTGACTTCTATTCAATCTCCATGAATCTAAATGCATTTATAACAACTGAAGATTCATGGTTCAAAAAGGAAAACCTTTATCAGTCAGTATCTGTTACTGTAAATTAAACAGAATGTTTATAGAGTCGAACCTTTTCTGTATGAAGTTTTTTGTTTGTGTATCAAACAGCGTTTGAGAGCTAAATGCCTAAAACATCAAATAAGGAAGAACTGATCATCGTTACTCGGCTGTTTTGAGATTTTCACCAGTTTTTTGTTGCTGTTATGAAGTCTTTGTATTAAAACTCAAGAGATTTTTTTCTTGCTTGAGATGCAAAATCTAACACTTGAAGCACCAAAGACCTCGTCAGTACAGTGAGGATAAGTGGCAAAGAAACTAAAACACTATTAAACCACTTTGGGAATAAACTGCTTCGACAGATTTGGTGTCATGTGACCACTTTGCATCCTTCAAAAAGGACGTTTGCATATTCTCTTACATTTTCATGTCTCCAACAAGTCCCAGTCCAGTGGGAGGCTGATAGATCTGGGTTCTTTAACTCGGCTAAACAAAACTAGTTTGATTCAGTTCAGTTTATTTATAACTTATAACAAGACTCGTCTCAAGGCACTTCGCACAGTAAACATTCCAATACAACCCAGCAGGTCGCATTGAGTCACTGACTAGTGTCAGGTCTTTACAGCAATCCACATACTAAGCAAGAATGCAGCGACAGTGGAGAGGAAAACTTCCTTTTAACAAGAAGAAACCTCCAGAGGATCCTGGCTCAGTATAAGCAGCCATCCTCCACGACTCACTGGGGATGGAGAAGACAGAGCAGACACACACACACACACACACACACACACACACACACACACACACACACACACACACACACACACACAGACACACACACGCACACACACACACACACACACACACACACACACACACACACACACACACACGCACGCACACACGATAGGGGTTGTATCGACTAGTCGACTTCACAAATCTGTAGTGACTTTTTAAGCCTTTCATAGACTAGTCGCTGTCACGTGATAATGACCGACAAGATGCAGTACTCGGAAAAGACAGCAGGTGACGCCAGAGCGCCGGTATCTGACACCCGCCTCAAAACGGACATTTAACCAAATTGTGACCTTTACCCTCTTGTAATTGAACCTTCCCCTCACCCCCATCCCAACCTTAACCAGCTTGTGCATGCAAAGCTCTGATCGTTGACACGCTCCAGACATCTGCGTCCTGAGCGCGGCCGCAGTAACATCATGAAATCAGGTGTCGCCACCTCAAAAACTAATTTAACACGCGATCGTTCATGTCGGCTCATTTCCTTTCATGTTTTCTGTCTTTTATTTGTGCCTGATGCGTTTCGCTGCTGTGTAGCGGGGCGCATCACCTGTTTTGTCCTCCGGTGACGCACCTCACCGGTGCGGCCGGCGAGCACTCCGTTGTTTTTGCGGTCGGCAGATCTTTTAGATCTGCAGTTCAGAGGTAACTCATAAGGTGAATATATATGAAGCCAGGTAGCAGTTTTTCTTTGGTTGCAACAAACAGACACCATTGAAGGTAATCAGAAGTGAGGAACACAAAATGAAATAATTATTTTAATGTTTAGAGCAGCAGGAACTCTGAGAGGCTGCAGGCGCATCAGTGAGTTTGCGGCCGCTGCGCAGGGGGAGGGGGAGAGGGCTGAAGCGGGGGGAGAGGGCTGAAGCAGGGGGAGGGGGGAGAGGGCTGAAGCAGGGGGAGGGGGGAGAGGGCTGAAGCGGAGCAGTAAAGATGCAGAAACTACCGTTGTTAAAAGAAATATGTTTAACTTTGAAAATGTGGGCCAATTTTAATTGTCAAAAACTCCAGTGAACCAACAACCCCCCCTCCCCACCCCCGCTACAGGAGTATGACATCATCAACGACTAGTCAAAGTCGACTTGATTTTCATTACTTGACTGTCGACTTAAAAAAATTTAAGTCATGCAACCCCTAACGCGCGCACGCACTCACACACACCAATGCGTATAGTTTTACCATCCACCCTAGCTAATCCCCCGGCCTGCCTCCTCAGCATCAGAGGATTATTTATCACTGAGCACTTGCAGCAGTGAGGAAAAAAAAAGTGGTTCATACTTTTCTTCTGTGTGATGGAACGATGAAGAAGGTCTCGATGTGATGCTTCTGAAGGAAGGCGTGCCTCTCATGCCCGAGGCCCGGTTCCACCTCGTAGTCTCCGTTCAGACACTCCAGGGTTGTCCTCGTGATGTGCACCTTGCTGAAAGCGCAGCAGAGGATGAAGAGCGGTTGGGAGTGAGCTGCCGAGGTCTTAAATCATTACCTTCCTCATTATTTTTATCAGACTAAAACTCCCTCAGTTTGCTTCAGACGCGTTCGTTCTGACGACTCGTTTAATCTGCAGCGGAGAGCTAAAATCGTATTACTTTACTTGAATCGGCCCCAAAGAGATGACCCCATTTCACTGTTTTAAATGCAGATCTGCTTGTTATTGCACACATTCTCTTTAAGTGAAGTGAGATTAAATTAATGCCCATGCTCTTCCTCATTTTAACTTATGTTTTAAAAAAAAGCAAAACTGCAAATAAATAAAATTACTGAGGAAGTGTTAAAGATGTGGTTCACTGAAAGACATTTTTTTTAAACTATTTCTGATTCTAATGGGTCTCTCTCAGTTTATCAAGCAGGCTAAACATGAAAATAGTCTCCTACACTTATCTCCTAGCCTGGCAGGCCATGCCAATGCTTCCTCAGGGGAAGCAAAGGGCCTGCTCCCATTAATGCTGCCATTCAAATAACCCCAGCCCCTGAGAATTTTTACCAAGCCAATCAGTGCTGAGCAGCGTGCGTCACACACGCGACGCTCAGCTTCTCATAAACAACAAAGACGGCATCTGAAGCGGAGTTTGCTGCGGTTCTAAATGACTTCGTGTCTTTCAAACCACAAGAACAACCGCTAAAAGCTTTTATTCCAAAGAAAGATGTTTGCTCCGTCGCCAGACGCCATCTTTGACTACAGCTAAAAAACCACTGTGTTGCGCAGTACAGTGGGCATTTCCGCCTTTTTTCTGATTGGTTATTTTTAAGCTGGCTAGTCCCGCCCCTCGTGTGCCTCTCTGCCTGTGAGCAACCAGACTAGTTCTCTGTGTAGATTTAAACAGAGGACGAGTCTGGCAGGCCAGGCAACAGAATGACATCCTGGGGTCAAATTTGGTTCCTTCAATCACTTTCTCACTCTCGCTGCGTGAGTTTCGTGGACGTTGCCAGTTACAGATCAGCACCAGAAGATTCTGGATGACAAGCAAACATGGGTCGTACTCAGTAAGTGGATAAGTAGACAAATACATGGTTAGATCTGGTGTTGGCACTCAGGTGTTTTACAGTAGGGAGCACTTACTACACTTATTACTGTGAAATTACTCTGATATTAGAGGAAATGTGGTAGTTGGCAGTGGCGTGTCCAGATCTTTTAAAATGGGGTGGCCCAGGTGAGGCACAACTTTGTGCATGGGTGGCACCAATGGTTATGCTTTTTTTTTGTTTTACCCCCAAGCTGTTTGTGGACAATGAAAAGCATATTTAAAGGTAAATTAGTGTGGTGGTACCTGGGGTGGCCAATCAGATTCCAAGGGTGGCATGTGCTACCCCAGAACACTCCCTGGACACGCCCTTGGTAGTTTGCTGTCTTGCTGTTTGCTTGCTATTGTTGTTCTGAACGACTCATTAAAGGAAGTGAAACACCACAGCTGACTCATCATTCACTTCCCACACACATTTCTTTGTAATATCAAGTTGTTTGAAAAGGCTTGAGAAATTTTTAGAGCAACTTGCTTCTAATTCACTGTTATCACTGTTAGCTCAACGTTAGCCTCTAGGCTACTTCACCTGATATTAGTGTGAAACAAAAAGATGCCGTGGCTTCTTAGGGGTAGAAGAAATAACTTCTGGGTCGCTCCTGTTTACTGGCTTTGTTTCTTTAACAATCTCTGGAGCTGATTCCCTGCTGGTATTGGATTACATTTTCCAGCAGTGCTGCGTTAGCTCGCCGCAGACTTGGCAACCTAACAAACTCAAAGATTGAAAACAGTAACTACCTCCCTCTTACTTGTAAAGGAGCAAAACTGGCAACCCCCCAGCTGGCTGAGAGTGAAACGTTTCCGTATAACCATCCTTCCGACATGATCGAGACATTCGACTGTTTTGTAATTAGCTGTAAAATTCTTACGTATTGCTCTTTATTTATTGCAAAAACAAAATGCTTTTTTGAGCTGTTTGTAAAAACAAGTACTTGTTTCATATTTGCTGTTTTCATTCATCAAGTTTAAAAGGACGCTAACAAAGAACAGAGCACACGAGGAGATAAGAATGGCGTCACGCTGTGTGATAAAAGCTCTTCTCCAGTCCACCTGCCAGGTTGAAATATCAAACTCGTTTTTACAACCGTGTTGCATCAGCTCTTCTTCTACCAGCTTGTTTAGGATGTGGGACCAGCTGCTCTAAAATGTTTCATTGTTCAAAGGAAGATTTTAAACACTCACGACTTCAACTTTTTCTTCGATAATGTTGAATTTCATCTGCAAAAGTTCTGGGCTGTAATATTTGTGATACGATTTCAAGCAGAAGGTTTTCTGAATGCTGCAGGTTGACAGTTTGAAACTGAACAAAAGTGTTTTAGAGATCTATTTATGACGATTAATATGTATAATAGGTATGTTTCCACATCTAAAGAGCGGTTGTTCTGCTGACTCAGCAGCTGAGTTCGGTTCCTAACCAGCGGTACCGACCCAGGCAGTCCTCCGGCCTCCATCACGTTTGCCAGAGTCACATCGTTTGACCAGACGTCGTACTGCCACTTCCTCAGGCCCAGAACACCACACAGAACCCGACCCGTATGCAAACCAACACGCATGTTCAGATCCACCTCAGTAGCCTCCACCACTGACCTGCAGGAAGAGAAACCGTTCAGCAGGAGAAAGATAAAAATGAATGATGTAGCGTTGTTTCACTTTATATTTGATGACGTTAAGCTAATGTTTAAATGTTGCTTTTAGGTTGATTTTCTCTGTTTTCTGCCTTTTAAGCAAGGGCGCCCCCAAGGGGTGGTCAGGGGTGGCCATGGCCACTCTAGAAAATTGCTCCCCCCCCCCCCCCCCCCAAGGAAAAGCCAGTGTCAAAAAATCATATTAATGTTCAGTCAAACCATATATTGATCTTGTATATTGGAAACATAATTGTAAAACAAATTTTAAATAATACAATTAATGAGTAAAGAAATAATCAGAATAAAAAATACAAATGTTTCTGCTGCCCACTATATGGTAAATGGCCTGTATTTGATATAGCACCTTCTAGAGTCCTGGAACCCCCCAAGGTGCTTTACAACACAATCAGTCATTCACCCATTCACACACACATTCACACACTGGTGGGGATGAGCTACAATGTAGCCACAGCTGCCCTGGGGCGCACTGACAGAGGCAAGGCTGCCGACGCCACTGGTCCCTCTGACCACCACCAGCAGGCAACGTAGGTTTAGTGTCTTGCTCAAGGACACAACGACAGCAACAGACTGAGCGGGGCTCGAACCTGCAACCTTCCGATTACGGGGCGAGCACTTAACTCCTGTGCCACCGTCGCCCCATGAAATAAAAACAGTTTTTATTTCCATAGTTTTTTTTGTGCGTGAATGCAGAAACAGGTGAATAAACCTAAAAAATGAAATTTTAAATAAAATAAAAACATTTTAAATGACTGAAATGTTTTTTTTCTAAAACGTTTGAATTTGTAAAATTTACGTTGGATAAGTATGTCATGTTCTGTGTCCCTGTGGTCCCCAGCCCCCTCCTGGTTCCCCTCATGTGCCCCCTAATCTCCTGTGCCTCCCTATAGGTCCCCAGCTTCTTCAGGTTTCCGTTTATTCACTTCACTTATCGTTAGTTTATTTATCTTTTGTCTTTGTTCTACAGTGTTTAAAGTTCAGGTTATTTTAGTAGCTTTGGTTTAGGACAGGCATGGGGAACCCTGGTCCTCAAGGGCCGGTATGCTGCACGTCTTTGCTCCAACCCTTCTGATTCAGTGGTTGATTCACCTGTTCAGCAGCTCATCAAGCTCTGCAGAAGCTTGTTAATCACCTGCTGATTGAAATCAGGTGTGATGATGCAGGCATAGGCGGAGATCCCGTGGGGATGGGGGGGACGCGTCCCCTCACACAAAGTTGCCCCCCCCACAAAAGTTATTGTAAACATATAAATGCTATCAGTAAACCTGTATTTTATTCTAAAAACACAACGTAAAAGTTAGTCTGCAAATACAAAACAGTGTGTTTTTAATTGTTGAGAAATTATAGTCCACCCCGCCCAATTCCTCAAGTTGGTACGGTCGGTCCACACGCGCTGTTTCCAACGGGCGGGGCTGCCGGCTCTGCCCCGCTCACAGCTTCACAGCAGCTCGCAGGCTCATAGGAGGCGGGAATCAAAAAGCCAGCGGTTTCCAGCAGTAAGTCAATAATCACACGCTTGTTCTACAAACTTAAATGTGTGTGTCACATGTGGTCAAAAATGTCAAACATAGACACCGATTATCTTTAGTTTTTGATCAACGGTCGGAGATCCCTTTATGACAGACCACCACCACCACAGTAAAAAAAAAGTTGTCACTTCATGTTCTCTGGTCATTCCAGGATTATTCCGCTATTATTATTCCATTCACTAAGGTGACCAAAAGTTCCTTTTTCCGGACACGTACGCTTTCACGGTCTTCCCTGGAATCTGCGGAGCATTTGTAGATCGATGAAAATGTCCACGTTTCATCCTATTTAGCAGATGAATATGGTAGAATCAAAACTAACTGGTCCGGTGTATGGAAAACCACAGCGTTTAACCGCTCTCATCACGTCTTCCTCAGGCTCTGCAGCTGTTTACAATATGTCAAAGTGCAGGTGCACCGTGCAGCTTAGGGATGAACTGGTAGCAGCAAATGTGTGGTGGAGGCACGCTGCTCAAAGCTCTCAGTGTAAAACATAGAGCCAAAGATCCCGTTGGCCACACAGACCCAAAAACACTCTGGAAACTGAGAAAAGTGAGAGATCGATTAAACTGAAAGATACAGTATAGAGTATGTATAGGTTTAGTGTATTTGTAAAGTAAAAGTTTTAAATTTTTATTATTAAAATGAAACAAATATTTCAAGAATATATTTTTAGATTTTGTGTATCTTTTCGTTCAGTAGGACTTAGATAAAGTTATTAAATATTACAGTTATTCTCTAATAGCCTACAAATATTTCTATGATTTATTAAAGAGATTTCAGTCACTTTTATACTTGACTTGTGAAAGCTGATTTGAAGTTTTTCTAGCCATATTTAGAAGGAAAATTTCAAATATATTAAAATCAATATGGAACTATTTGGATTTTAGTAGCTTTCATGTTATGTGGTTTAATACAATTTTAATTTGACATTTTATGTTCTCTCTCTTTGTTGTGAAAAAGTTAGATATGTTTTACTACTTAAAATTACTGTTTTGCATCCGTCCACACGTGTAGCTGTTGGTCAGCTAGTAGCCGTGTCATTTCAGGACATGTTGCTTCAACTATTAACGATCTACTTTTAAATCTTTATTCTGAACTGCTTATTCCGTTTTAGGCCACAGTCTTGTTATTGAAATGAAAACAAAAAGAAAGGATGCTTATGGAGATGTACAAAATTGGCAAGATATTATTGTTGATCAATATCCTCCATGTCCTTTCTAATGACAATATCCCATCTGTGTGTGTGTTGCTGTCCAACTGTCAGCAGACCAGGTCAGTTGAAATGGCAGAGAAACGAAAAACAGCAGACATCAGGTCGTTTTTTAATGCTCCAGAACGTCAAGCAAGTAGAAACTTGCATTTTGATAAAGACATCTGTAAGAAAGAAATGAAATTGTTTCTAAATGGTTTCATTAGGCAAAGTCCAGTCACTTGCGCACAGGCAGCCAGAGCCTGTCAGACACAGGCACAGCGTCACAGGTCAGTCTCTTATAAGGACATACATTGTTGTATGTAGAGAGCATTTTTTTTCATGTCCCCCCCCAAAAATTACTCTCTGAAGTTTTACTGTTTATTGTCCCTCCCAAAATTTAAATGGGATTTCCACCCTTGCAGGGTTGAAACTAAAATATGCTGGATAGCGGCCCTCGATGGACCAGGGTTCCCCACCCCTGGTTTAGGATTGAGATATGGTTTTCTCCCCTGCTTATTTCTGCTTCTTCCCTCAGTTCATTAGTTTCACCTGTGCCCAATTCCTCACGCACCTGCTCCTCGTCTCCTATCACCCAGCCCCTGTGTATATAACCCTGTCTGTATCTCAGTGTTTGTTGGTCCATTGTCGTTGTCAGTGTTGTTCTGTTCCTCCTCGTGAAACTCTAGGTTTTGCTCATCAAAGAGTTTTTTGTTTTTGTCAGTCGGGCTACTGACTTTAGGCTTGGCTTCCTGCCCTTTTTGGATTTTTGAATTTTGGAGTCTCTTCCTAAACAAAGGCTTTTACTTTGATTTCGCTCCTGCCTTGTGTCGTTCTGGGTTTCTGCATCTTGGGTCCTAACCTCCTCCTGGCTCAACGTGACAACGTACTGTTATTTTAATAAAAACGAATAAAGGTGCAATGCAGCACATCGCCACAGGCTAAATTCCCCCAGAGCTACCACAAGGACCAATTTGGTGTGCCACCCCAAAAATGTATTTGGTCCCATCTGGCCACCCCCATCAAAATTTTCTGGAGGCGCCCCTGCTTTTAAGTACTTCAAAATGTACTTAAAACATTCCAAAACCAGTTTCTGTTTTATATATATGTATGATCAGTTAAAAATGGTAAAAAAAATTAAAACTCAAGAAGTGCACAACCTTTAAGAAATTAAAAGCCTACCCTTTCTTGAAGGAGGGCTTGTCTCACTCCAGTTTTTTGATTACTTTTTACGTTAGGATTTAAACCAGAAACCGCGGCAGCAAACTGGAACTGGGTGGACTACAGATTGTTTTAAAGTTATGTTAAAACATTCTTCATCTTCAAGGTCAGCTTCAACAGTTAATGCCAAAGTTTTAAGACCAGATCTGGAACTCTACAAACACAAGTTTTAGTTCAGATTAGAACATTTTTGAGTTCTCTGTCGTCAGGTGGAAGAAAAAAATGAAACAAGTTTACTCCAAAAGTGTTTTACTTCAGTCTGGTGTTTACTTTTCAAGTTTCATTAAAATCCATCCAGTAGTTTGTGACAAAAATAGGCAAAAACTTTGTCACCTGTCTGCCACCTTGTAGTGGTTCAACTGTTGCAGATGAAAACAAATTTAACTGAAGGTAAAAATAACAAAAACAAACAGGAATTGCCTAGATCATTTGTAGATAAATCACAACTTTATCTCAACCCACTTCTGGCCTTGAAGCACCAAGATCAGATCAGGGTTAGTCCCTTCATCAAAACAGGGACACATGAAGACAAAGGACCAGTCACATACTCACTTATGGCAATTTGGAGTCTCCGTTGAAACCAGGGATCTGTAGCGTGACATCATCAAGGAGAGGAAGGGGAGATTTTGAAATTTTAACTGCTACATATAGCTCCCAACACAGACATATATACATGGATGCTCCAGGGACTGGCGCTCCCCATTGGAGCTGCCATAGTGGCAAGCCGCCATCTTGGTTGGGTCTCCATTTGCCCCCAGTGCATTTATTTCTACTGAGGAAGATGCTTATCCAAATTAAAAACACATTTTGTCAATTTTTTTTCACATCAGACACAAGGTATGGCATGATAACTAAAATCTAAAAATATTTAATCTAAATAAATTTAAATAATTTTAAATGTGAAATCCCATCAGGTAGGCTAGAAACATCAATAGTAATCCCACATGATTTGTTTTCAATAGTACGCCGGCTGTTGTAGCCATAAGCTGCAAGAAACGGGCTTAGTTGCTCACCCTGCTTGACTTTGGAGAGTGAGGAGACCCATCCAATATGGCTGTCCAGCACTCAATGGGGTGTCTTTGTATTTATGTCTATGGCTACCAGTCCTGCCCCTATCCATTCCATCTAATGTTGGGAATTTAGTTGCTTTTTAAACTCGTGTTGATGCAGGAAACAAATGCTTGGTCACCCTTCGTCAGTTTTAGTCGCTTTGGGTGTGAGAATATTTTGCGGTATCACATATGATCTTAAAGGCCACTAAACCAGAGACGGAGAGACCGGCGACTGTGTCTCAGGTTGTCAACTCCACCTAATGATTACTCACACATGTGCACAAATGATGCTTTTAATCTAGGCCAGTTACGGGGCTCAGCTATTTTAAACATGCGTAATTAAAAAGCAAGTATATTACCAGCCTGATACTGACCCCACATGAACACACAAGTGACCTTGTAGGTCTAAATGCTCCTCAGCCTTCATCAGGTTCTGCAGGAGCTGCAAATCAAACCAAAACTGCAGCGTTGAAGCAGGGAAACATCTAAAGTTAAAGTCCCTCTAGTCATCACACACTGGTGAAATTCATCTCTGCAGTTGACCCATCCCCATGGGGAGCAGTGAGCTGCAGCAGTGGCTGTGCTCGGGAACCCAATCCAACCCCTTAAAGCTGAGTGTCAAGAAGGGAGTCCCATTTTTTATGTCTTTATTATGACCCGACCAAGATTTGAACCCCGATTTCTTAGTCCCAGGCCGGACCCTCTACCACTAGGCCACTGAGCAGGAATCAGGAACTCACCGTGCTAGCACACGCTAATGCTAAAACGCTAATGCACCTAGCTCTAATACACAATAAGCTGCGTCAGTGCATCACCCTGCAGTGCATGCTGGGTACTGGGGTGCGTTCCTGTTGATTGGCCGCAGTCAACTTTCTTGGCTTGTGTAAATGAGAATATCAACTTAGAAATAATACTTTCTTTATCTCATAAAACAGGGTCAAACTGTGAAATGTCAGCATTTTCAAGTTACGCTCATAATTTTAAACAACATACAAAACAAGCAGTTTAACCCACCATGCCTGGTTTGGTCTGCGGGAGAAAAACGCTCACATGCATGCGGAGAACACACTAACTGCACAGAAAAGCAGCACAGGTGGGATTCAAACCAGCAACGCTGTTGCTGTGAGGTACAGTGCTCCACCATGCAGGTTGTTAGAATTATAATGAAATACAACGGATTATAATAGAGTTGTTATGTTGACTTAGTGACTTTCAGTTTAATTATTATTAATTCATAAGTCAGGTTTCCAAGGGTTCGTTCAGATCACAAAGTTTTAATCGGTGTTTTAGCGCTGCACCACCTACCTCCTGCGGTAGCTGCAGAAGCTTTTCCCAAAATCACCTCCTAAATCACCTCCCAAAGCTCCTCATCGTCAGCGGGAGATCTGTCACGCTAAACTCCTCACAGAGTCACGAGCGAAGCTGAGGAAGAGGACATGGAGCAGCGAGGAAGAGGCTGGTAGACTACGTGTTTGATTGTGAATGCAGAAGGAAGCAGAAATGAAGTGAGGGTGGGGGTGTCTTACACACATCGGTGCGTTGCGAGTGTCTGTCCTCTGAGAAAAGGACAGATCCATCCACTCTCAGACTAAGCAGCAAGAAAATGAACACGTCAGCGTTCATGCTCTTGGTTGTGCACATGTAAAGTTAAAGTCCCATTAGTTGTCACACACACAGATGTGTGTGCGAAATTTATTCTCCGCATTTGACCATCCCCTGGGGGAGCGGTGAGCTGCAGACAAGCCGCGCTCGGGAACCATTTGGTGGTTTAACCCCCCAATCCAACCCCTTAATGCTGAGTGTCAAGCAGGGAGGCATTGGGTCCCATTTTTTCAAAGTCTTTGGTATGACTCGACCAGGAATCGAACCCTGATCTCCCAGTCTCAGGGTGGTCACTCTACCACTAGGCTACTGAGAAAGGTTGAGGCTTCACATGTGCTCACAAGCAGGTTTTAGCTGGAAAACCATCACTTTAAAGCCCCATTCCATTACTTTTACAGCTTGAGTAATGTTTTCTTTTTGAAGTTCTGGTGGCATACTATATTATGTTCATTTTTGAAGCTGTAATACGGGGTCTCACGTCTGTTTACCACACTACACAATTCGCCGCCAGATGTGCTGACTGCGTATTGCTTTATGGATGGGTCTCACTCTCCAAAGCAGAGACTGTAGAAAAGTCCAAAGTCAATGCAGAGTGAACAGCTTGTGTCTGATTTTGTCACAACGCTTGATAAAATGTGTTTTTTAGTTGGGTAGCACCTTCCTTAGTAGAAATTAATGCACTGGGGGCGAATGGAGACCCATTTAAAATGGCGGCCAGCCATTATGGCAGTGCTAGTCCACAGGGCGTCTACGTGTGTATGTCTGTGGTAGACCCACGGTTCAGAGACTTGAGCAAAGGCAAATCCGCCAAAGAAAGCTAGAAATTCCTCATCAGAGGAATCTAGGAAAAGAAAAGGAGAACGCGATAGAGCAAAGACCAGAGTTAGCATTGGGCCGGATTTTCCTCACTGGAGAGCTCTTCTCGAGAGAACGGCATGGACTACGGACTCTGACCTAGCCATGCTGCTAATGGATAGTTAAGTAGTAAATTGTTTCACCAGGGTTCTTGTGTTTTGTCAGGCAGAAAGTTGTTATTTAGTCCTGATAAAACTTTATTCAATGCTGAAACGCCGCTTAATGTGTTTGTTTGGGCACGCGAATTGGAAACAGCCAGTAAACATGCCTCTTACGCGTGACAGAGATGTGATTTTACGACAGTGACGTCACACAGCCTTGAGAGGGCGACAGAGAGCAAATATCTGCAAAGTTCAGGAATGGAGCTTTAAACTTTGGTTCTCTATTCAAGACTCTATGTAGGACTCTGTCAAATCAGGTGGTATTAGTTCATAGAAACAAACAATAATTGTCACGATCTGCTGGTTTTTGTTCACACAGCGGGATGCTTGTGCCGATTTTTGACCCAAATCCCCCGTTTTGACAGTCGTGAGCCTTTCGTGTCGGTGACACCCACGGAGAATGGATAAAGTTCCCTTCCCTGATAAACTATTTGACTGTCGGTGATTTCCAAAGTTCTTTTAAAGTTATAAACTTAACGGTCTTGCTAACAGAGAAACTGTGCAATACCTTTTTTTTTATTCGATTGGTCACTCTGAGTTTCACGTACTTGCTGAACGATCATCTGCCACGGAGAGAAGAAAGACGGGAAAGGGAGTTGTTACCCAATCAGAGACGAGACGCTTGCATATCATGAATATTAAAAAGTGTGACTCTTCATCCTGTCACTTTCTGCACCCCTACTCCTCTCACCAACTTTTACTTCCTGAAACAGGGGCGCCAGAGCTTTTTTCATCACAGAAAACAACATTCATTCATACTAGAGCACACAGCAGATTAATCAAACAAATTTGGTGTTCATTTGTAAAAAAAAAAAAAGAGTTAAGGTTCATTATTAACCAAGAAAAAAATCTGACCAATAGAAACTTCAGTGTGTGTGTGACTGTGTGTTATTTGAAACTCATAGGTGTGTGTTACTTACGCGATTGTGTCGATCATGTCCAGTCCCATCTCCACGCAGCAGTGGGCGTGGTCTGCTTTAGGCTGCGTCAGCCCAGAAACACAATAATAACAGTCGCCCAGTATCTTTATACGTCTGCAGTGATTCTCCTGCAGAAACAGACGGACACATGGCTTCAAACATGATTTATATTCACCTAAATCCAAATACTTATTGTGTCACACTGATAGGAAATGAACAGTACACCTTTTTACCTGATTATACGTTTAGTAATCTTAATTTCAGCTGAATAACTGTGAATCTGACTATATTACATGCAGGAAACTGCATTTTTTAAAACTAAAGAAGAGTTATGCATAGAAACTGACTTGTGACTTGATAGAGCAGGTTGTTGTTCTTATATTTTATTTAAAGATACGTGGATGCTTGCAGAAAAAGTTAATTAAAAATAAAGATTCCTGAATATCAGTCTTCAGGTGATAATGACAACAACAACAACAACAATAATAATAATAATAACAATAATAATAATAAAGAAATAGGCTCTCGCCACCTGTAGCTCCACCAGTAGGGGGCATTAGATGTGTGTGGCACTAGATATGACAGGTTTCTGATAAAAGTACTAATCCTGATGGTCCTGCTGAAGGTTTTATGGCCAGGAGCAGGGGTGGACTGGCCTATCTGGCATTCTGGCCCGGTGGGCTGCTTGCCCAGCTTGGGCCGACATTACTCCACAGTTGGTGATCTACAGGACATTAGCTACATGGTAACCCAAAGCTAACAGAGTTTTTCCAGGCATTTTTAGCAAGAAAAACACAGTAAAGCGATGACGTAGGAGTTGTTTTGCCGCTTTAGCATGTAGCTAATGTACCATTGATCTCCAGGGCACCTGGTCGCAGCGGTCTTGCTCTGCTTGTAATTTAACAGTCCCAGTCCATATTAGATCTCACATTCGGCCTAGAGACGAGTCCGCGGGCGGCAACACCCCCCACCCCCACCGCTTTCCCAATGGGGAGGGCCGACAATTGGTAAAAATGCCAGGGCTTGCCCAGGAGTGATTTGGTGAGAATATGTGACACTAGTTTACAATGAGAAAAAGTTAAAGGGTTACTGACGGAATTGGGAAAAAATATATCTAGAGGTCAAGCATTTTTACAGGAATGATTGTTGTGATTGCCATGCATTTACTATATTCTACTAATGATGAGAACTGATGACGTTATTTAGCCTAGAATATAGTAGACAGGAGCAGAGGCAAAGCAATTCTGCTCTGCCACAGGCAATGCCAGGCGGTCGCTTTGGGTTGCGAAAGCTTGCAGCAGCAAGATTAGTCCATGAGATGGGTTAGCAACTTCTAATTATCTTAACTCATTCACTGCCATTTACAACTAAAGTTGTCATTTGCATGTTTTTACTGTGTGGGCGTCGGACGAGCTCCCACACCGCGAGAACAAACATCTCAGCTCTAAAGCCGATCTTCATCCGCGTACGTCACAAGTCACGTGACTAGGAAGCAGAACATCCATGTGTTAGGAGATCGTTTTGGGCCGCTGCTGTAAAAAAAGTGAGGCGCGAACCGGAAAAGCTTCTGCCGATCACAATTCAACAACGGATTATGAAAGAACGGATAACACTCGAAACGCGCGGATTCTTCCTGATGTAAGAGGTGAGTCTCCGCTTAGTTTTGGTTGTTTTGGCGTCGACATCATCCTAGCACGCAACGTTCTCTGACACTTAAAAAAACAGTAAAAATGGTGAGAAATGCTGGCAGCGAAGGGCTTTAGCGATCAGGAAACGGCTGGCAGTGAATGAGTTAATCATGTCTTTCAAATTCAATTCAAATAAAAAAAAACTTTAATCATCCCCGAGGGGCAATTGTTCCAGTACAGACAATTCCAAGATCAGACATACATACATAGACACATGACAAGAATTGGTGACTGTGGTCATTCGCAACCCGAGGAGATTGAGTCAGATGGAGGGGAAAAAGGCACTTCAGAGTTACCCCCCACAGGGAGGGCAGCTTTGCTATGCAAAAAAAACACCTCAGACAGAAATGCAACAGACTTCAGACATTACGCAACATCAGTGTCCACTAGGTGGGGAGGTAGGGTTGGGGACTCTCCTCACATCAGTGCATGCAGCCGCAATGAGCAGCGCTCGTCCCCTCCGTTTGGACAGGGGAGGGAGGTAGTTGGGTTAGAAAGCACAGTGACTCCTGGAAATGGTTCCACGACCTTCACCGGTCTCAGTCCAGCCCAGGCTGGAATAGGGAGACAGAGTTGCCATGGTAACGGCAGTATTCCACATTTCTACTGAGGGGGAGTAATCACTTCAGCCTCACAGGCTCAAGGGCACCAGATTCAGATAAGAACTTGTTTTGGGGAAAGACAGAGATAATTTCCTCTCTGTCTTAAAGTTCTGTTGGTCTCCAACCCCTCTAGATCCAATAATGTTCCGCACTCCGGTTCCGGTTGAGTGAACGCTGGCGCGTCTCGCTGCCGCTGCTCGCTGGCAAACAAACTTTTTGTATTTTTTTTTCTTCTTTTTCACCCTGGTCACATCCCTGTGTCGGTGAAAACTCATTTTCACCTACCTGCTCAGCTTGCGTTCTGGTTGCACATCACCACCTCCCTGCTCCACTCCATAATGTGGTCCAGCAGGATTTCTGTGTGCCTCGCACTGGCCTGGATCATCCTGTCGCTCATTCTTCTGTCCGTGGATGGCCTTCTCCAGTACTCGGCGGCGGAGCTCTTCAACCTCCGCTTTCGCTACTCCGGATCTCCACCACCAGCTCTGTGCCTCTTCCCCGACATCACCTTCCAGCCTCGCCGTCGGTATATCCATCGGGGGTCCCGGCGGAACCTCCATCTCGACGGCTCCAAAGGAATACCCTCCTTCTGGTCCACGACTAGCCGGCGGCTACCCAGGAATACCTGCCGAGCTGCCGACTCCAGCGTGTTAGCCCGGCTGGCTAGTCGGGCTAATGCTCCTGTCGCCAGGGACTTCCGCACTGCTAATTTTGGTCTTCTCAACATTCGCTCCCTCTCTGGTAAAGGACATCTCCTCCAAGATACCATCAGTGACCATAAGCTAGACTTTCTTTGTCTGAACGAAACATGGCAACAACCCAGCGATTTCTCACAACTCAATGACTGTACTCCTCCCGGATTTGTTTACCTCTCCAAACCCCGTGGGTCGGGCCGCGGCGGTGGTCTCGCGATACTGTATCGCGAGACTTGGAAGGTCCTTCCCGTAAACCTTCCTCCTCTCACCACTCTGGAATGCCTCGCCTGTCAACTCTCCGGCCCGACCCCCACAATAATTGTCACTGTTTATCGTCCCCCCAAGTTCAGCCCTGAGTTTTTAAATGAACTCTCTGCTCTTTTATCCCATCTGTCCGCCCTTTCCCCAAATGTAATTTTACTTGGTGATTTTAATATTCATATGGACAATATGGCCCTCCCCCTCAGCAAAGACTTCTCCTCATCTTTGGACAGCCTCAGTTTTCATCAATATGCCAATTTTCCCACTCACATTAAAGGTCACACCCTGGATTTAATCTGCTGCTCCGGCCTGACCCCCTCCAACTGTACAGCTGACCCGCTCCCTTTCACGGACCACTTCCTCATCTCCTTTTCTGTTCCCCTCCGTCTCTCCATCATCAAGTCACCACGTATCATTTCTTTTCGTAATATTAAGGACATTGATCTAGCCTCCCTGTCCTCCAGTTTTGCCACCTTGACCCCTAACTTGTCCTCTACTCCCGATGATCTTGTCATTCAGTACAATAACGGTCTGGTTTCTATCCTTAATTCATTTGCTCCCATCAAATCCCGCTCTGTATATTTTACTCGGTCTGCTCCATGGTTCACCCCTGCCCTTCGCTCCTTGAAAGCTACCAACCGGAGGCTTGAAAGACTCTACAAGAAAACCGGTCTCACCATCCATAAAGACTTATATTCTGCTCAGATTTCTCTCTACAAGGACTCCATCTCCCATGCCAAATCTCAGTATTACTCCGGTCTCATCTCGTCCAACTCCAGCAACACTAAAACATTATTTTCCATCATGAACAGCATTTTTCAGCCTCCCGACTCCTTACCCATCCATCTTTACTCTTCAGAAACCTGTAACTCTCTCCTTCAGTTTTTTAATGAGAAGGTCAATAGAATCCATCTCTCTTTACCTCATTCCTCCCCTCCCTCTCCTGATTTATTTGAACCCACCATTCCGTTCTCCTCCTTTGAACTTCCCCATCCCTCAGAAATATTAGATTACATCACCAAATCCAAACCTTCCACCTGTCAACTGGACCCTATTCCAACTGTTTTAGTTAAATCCTGCCTTTCTTCTCTGCTCCCTTTTATAACAGCCATTATTCATTCCTCACTATCCTCTGGTACGGTCCCATCCCTATTCAAATCCGCTTCAGTCAGCCCTATTCTAAAAAAACCTGGTTTAGATCCCAATGATTTCAATAACCTCCGTCCCATTTCCCATCTTCCCTTCATTTCCAAAGTCCTTGAGAAAACTGTTGCATCTCAGCTCCATTCACATCTCACCCGCAATAACCTTTATGAACAGTTTCAGTCTGGCTTCCGTCCCCACCACAGCACAGAAACAGCTCTCATCAAGATCACTAACGACCTACTCATTGCTGCTGATTCTGGTTTAATCTCTATTCTTATTCTCCTCGATCTGAGTGCGGCCTTTGACACCATTTCTCATCCCATCCTCCTTAATAGACTCTATTCCTTAGGCATCACTCACACCCCCCTCCGCTGGTTTCAATCTTACCTTACTGGCCGCACTCAGTTCATCCAGTTAAAATCCTTTACCTCAGAACCCTCCCCAGTCAAGTCAGGTGTGCCCCAGGGCTCTGTCCTGGGGCCCCTCCTCTTCATAGTATATCTCCTCCCTATCGGCAAAATCTTCCGCAAATTCAATATCCAGTTTCACTGCTTTGCAGATGACACCCAGCTCTACATTTCCAGTAAGCCCAACTCAACTCTCCCACCATCCTCCCTTACACTCTGCCTCTCTGAAATCAAATCATGGTTCACCTCTAATTTCCTCAAACTCAACGGCAATAAAACTGAACTTCTTCTAGTTGGCACTAACTCCACCCTCTCAACATCTGACAGCTTTTCTTTAACTATTGACAGTGCCACAGTCTCCCCCTCACCTCATGTCAAGAGTCTGGGTGTCATTCTCGACAGCTCCCTTTCTTTTCAGGCTCACATTAATAACTTAATTCGGTCAGCATACTTCCATCTACGTTCCATAAACCGTCTTCGTCCCTCACTGACCCCTCACACTGCCGCCATTCTCGTCCACAGCCTCGTCACCTCCCGTCTCGACTATTGCAATTCACTTCTTTATGGTCTCCCCAACAAACTCCTTCATAAACTGCAACTGGTCCAGAATTCAGCAGCCCGTATTATCACCAGAACCCCTTCCTTTCACCACATCACGCCGGTTCTCCAGCAGCTCCACTGGCTCCCAGTTAAATTCAGGCCCATCTTCAAAATTCTCCTCCATACATTCAAAGCAATCCACAACCTCTCTCCTCCATATATCTCAGACCTTATAAGTATTCACACCCCGTCCCGTTCACTCAGATCTTCTTCTTCCATCCATCTTGCGGTTCCTTCTGCCCGTCTCGCTACCATGGGGAGCAGAGCTTTCAGCCGCTCTGCTCCTCGACTCTGGAACTCACTTCCCCCAGACATCAGGAACATCGACAGTTTTACCCTTTTCCAATCAAAACTCAAAACACATATGTTTAAATCTGCCTACAACCTCTGATTTTATTGAAATGTTTCTCTCTGTTTTTTCTTCTTTGGGTTTTATTATTGTTTTATTGTATTTTATTACGTGTTTTGTGTAAAGTGACCTTGGGTGTCCTGAAAGGCGCTTTGAAATAAAATGTATTATTATTATTATTATTATTATTAATGGCGTAAATTAATCTATTCCCAACCGTGCTGTCCCGTCAACACTATCCTTGCTGGCATCAACCTTCTGTGCCAGAGCCTGAATCTCCGCTCAAGTTCCAAGCTTACGACTCATCTTGACAATTATATGAGTTTGTGCGTTCAAAGCGCAGTGTAATCCATCCCTGAGCTCCGGGATTGGGCCAATGTTCCTCGAAAGCTCATTATTTTTCCGGTAAGCCGGGTAACCGCTCAGGCCAAACAGCAAGAAACCTGACACCAACACCACGAATATCCAGACGTCTTCAGAATCCTCTACAGACAGTTGAGAGAGGCAGATCAGGCTCCACTGTTTCCAGGAGTCCATGGTATGCCCAGCTGGCTCTGTCCCAGAGGGGCAACCGGGAGCCCCTTCTCCTGTTCTCATCGTTGAAAAAGTCTCGTCAATCGCGTTGAGAGACCAGCTGACCAGGTCCATTTTCAATAATTTCAAGTTTCCAGAAAAAATGCACAAGCGCCGTACACCTAGTGACAGACCAAGAGCCTAGGGATAAGATAGGGAGGAGAGGAGCGTCTGTACTCTCCAAGAGCCGGAAGTATGAAGAAGAAAGAGGGTTTATATAAGGATAGAGTCAGGGGGAGAGAAAAAAAGGCACTTCAGAGTTATCCCCGACAGAGAGGATAGCTTTGCTATGCAAAAAAACACCTCAGACAAATATGCCCACAGACTTCAGATGATACACAACATAAGTGTCCTCTAGGTGGGGAGGGAGGGTTCTGGGACTCTCCTCACTTCAGTGCGTGCAGCCGCATGGAGCAGCGTTCATCACCTCTGTTTGGACAGGGGAGGGAGATTATTGGGTTAGAGAGCACATTGAATCCTAGATACGGTTCCACGGCCTTCACCGGTCACAGTCCCACCCAGGCTGGGATAGGGAGAAAGAGTCTGCATGGCGACAGCAGCTTTCCACATTTCTTCTGAGGGGAGTTTACACTTCAGCCTCAGGGCACCAGATTCAGATAGCAAGACTTGTTTTGGGTACAGGCAGAGATAAGTGTGCATCAACTCTGAACTTAGACCTGGGTTTTCTTTGAGTCAAGAGCAGATAGAGGTTCTTGGGTCCTTTATTTAGAAAAGCTTGTATTTGTGTCTTCTTCAGCAGTGTATGGTGAACGGTTGTTTGTTGTCCAATAGCGTGTGGAGACAGTTTGAAAGATAACTGTGGATCCCGCCCCACGACTGAGCTCTAACTATGGGTTGTGGGTGGACTATATGTTCACACACACACACACACACACACACACACATATATATATATATATATATATATATATATATATATATATATATATATATATATATGTATATATATATATATATATATATATATATATATATATATATATATATATATATATGGCTTGTGAGGCTATGAGTTATTGTGATTCTGCTGAAGGCTAGAAATTGTATTAATCCTGCTGCACTTAAAGCTACTGAAGTGTTTGTTAGGCAGGTCCAGCTATTTCTGGTTACCATCAGCTGCTGTCAAGCTCCAAAGTTCTGAACAGCAATTAGTGGTCTACTTTTCAACAGAAATGAAATTCTCTCTGGTTCTATTTTAATCCTCCTCATCTCAATTCAGTTCAATTTTATTTATAAAGTGCCAAATCACGACAAGCGTCGTCTCAAGGCACTTCACATAATAAACATTCCAATTCAGGTCAGTTCATTAAGCCAATCAGCAAAAAAAATTTCCTAAATAAGGAACCCAGCAAATTGCATTGAGTCACTGACTAGTGTCAGAGTCTTTACAGCAATCCTCATACTAAGCAAGCATGCAGCGACAGTGGAGAGGAAAACTCCCTTTTAACAGGAAGAAACCGCCAGAGAATCCTGGCTCAGTATAAGCAGAGCACGTGTGTATTTGTTGTTCGTGTGTGTGTGTGTGTGTGTGTGTGTGTGTGTGGGTGTGTGTGTGGGTGGGTGCATGTTCCTTAGGAAATACCTTGGGGGGGGGGGGGGGGGGCAGTCATAATTATTTTTATATTTTTGGGGAAATGATGGGATTAAGGGTTATAAGGGGTGATTTTAACCTGTAAAGCACTTTGAGCTGTATTTTTTGTATGTGAAAAGTGCCATACAAATAAAGTTTGATTGATTGATTGATTGATTACTTTTGCAAAGACGTAGAGCTCAAGTACAAAGACTTCCACACGTTTACGTGATGAAGCTTCAGATTTAGGGAACTTTAACTGTTATTACCTGAAATAATGCTGACGCTGCATCAAAACAGCATGCTTGATCATGGAAATCAGACGTGTTGCTGGTGAAACCGTGAGCGCGTTTGTTCTGGAGGCCAACTCTAATTGCTCCGACATGCTCTTGAAGTAGAATCCCACCCACACATTCCCAGAAAGATCCCGTATTTGTCACAGTGCACATTGTGCTCAGAACCGGTGAGGATGTCACGAGTACAAAAATAAACACACACACACACACACCAGACGCATGTGCAAACACAAACAGCTGCATGGTTGCATGTAAACCTTCTGCATAGAGCTCCAGTTAGTTTCATATGCAAGATTTCCTTTCAGTGACGGCATCACTCACACACTCATCAGACATAATGACGGCAAACCCTACAAAGCTTCCCCTGCAGGCAGCCTGTGCACGCATGCACGCTCACACACACAGGATTCATGACGACTGCAGGGTGAGAAACTGAGATGAGAGGAGAAAAGAAGGGGTGCTCTGGTTTTCTGCTCACGGGAGCAGAAAGATTCTGGCGTGGGAGGATATGAGAATTCAGAACGTGGCTGATTATCCCTGCACAAGGATCAGAAGTGTGTGCGTGCGTGAAAATGAGTGTGTGTGTGTGAGTAGAAATGAGTCGTCAGCTGACAGAAAGACACGTCTCAGGAGAAAGGCGTTGTTTCAGAGGCGGGTTGGGGATTTTAAACCTGCAGACCTTTCAGAGCCCAGTGTCCATGCTGTTGGTCACACCTGATGGTGTTCACCTGCAGCCGGTGGAAGGTTAGGTGTGTGTCTGATCATGTTACGTTAAGGCTGAGCCTTCGGGGAACAAATGTGTCGTGCAGTGTATGACAGTCAGACAGGCTCAGCAGTTGCGACAGAGCTGGTTTAAAAGTGAATTTCTCCCTGGCTAAAGCGATGGAGTATAAATCTCAATCAGGATGCAGCTGCTGTTGTACACACACACACATACACACACACACATGTATCACCATCAGAAGATTTTCATATCATAGAGCACTAAAGCAGTGATGGTGTGCTTCGTTTCACCTTCTATCGTGCTCTTCCCCCCCTCTGTCACTCTTCGTTAAGCCGTGACTGATTGTGGAGATGCAGAATTAACTCAACGGGGATAATCCTTCTGATCATGTGACTCTAAGTGTGTGTGTGTGTGTGTGTGCTGCTCTGGCCTCATGGCAATGCAGTTTGAGCATGTTTTACGATGAGGGGTGAAAGAGCCATACGGACCGTTTCTAATGCACATAAACATCTGTGTGGGATCAGTGTGTGTTGTTAGTAAATGTGCAAAGTTGCATTTAAACAAATAAAAACAGAAATTTGCAGGCCAGCGACTGCGGGGGACCAGCTGACCAGGTCACTCAGGGCATGATGTGACGCTGAAAGTTTCATTACTCATTAGGGAGTTTCTGAAACGTCTCAAAGCCCTGATGGTTCCCGCCATCCCTCCTTAAATCTCAGGGCTCGCTCTGATGTCACAGCAGCTGTAAACATGTAGTTTATTCTCAAAATAGTTTCAGTTGTTACAGAAATCCATCGGTCCAATCATGTTGCAGTGATGTCATAATAATACACTGCTCACAAGAATTAAAGGAACACTGTTTTTATTGGGCCTGGCATGAAATCAATTAAACCTGTCTGATAATTTCCTGGTTGATTAAGCAGCTGAGGGCATTATTAATCACTTTCAGCTGGATTGGTGTTCATGGACTTAATGACAGGTGCACTAAAGTGGCAACAGTTACAAAACCCTCAAAACAGGACTGGTTTAACATGCAGAGGTCATTCCAAGTTTCTCCCTCTTGATCTTTTTCGGCTGGTTTTCCACTCGTGCTAGCTGTGGCTCTCTACTGGCAGTATGAGGCGATTGCTTAACCCTACAGAAGTTGCACAGGTTGTCCAACTTCTCCAGGATGGCACATCCACACGTGCTGCAGCAAGAAGGTTTAATGTGTCTCCCAGCACAATCTCCAGAGCATGGAGGAGATTTCAGGAGACTGGCGGTTATTGTCGGAGAGCTGGGCAGGGCCGTAGAAGGTCCACAACCCATCAGCAGGACCGATACCTGCGCCTTTGTGCAAGGCGGAACAGGCTGAGCACTGCTCGTGCCCTACAGAATGACCTCCAGAGGGCCACTGGTGTGAATGTCTCTACCCAAACAATCAGGAACAGACTTTATGAAGATGGCCTGAGGGCCCGACGTCCTGTAGCGGGCCCTGTGCTCACTGCCCAGCACCGTAGAACTCGACTGGTATTTGCTCAAGAACACCAGAATTGGCAAGTCCGCCACCGGCGTCCTGTACTTTTTACAGACGAGATCAGGTTCACCCTGAGCACCTGTGATAGACGTGAAAGAGTCTGGAGAAGACAAGGAGAACGTTATGCTGCCTGCAGCATCATTCAACAAATGTGATTTGTCACCAGCAAATGCTGCCAAGTGAGATTCTGGACCCAGGGGTGGACTGGGTCCAAAATCCGGCCCTGGCATTTTTACGACTCGTCGGCCCTCAGTTGGCCCTCCCCATTGGGAGAGCGGTGGGGGTGGGGGGTGTCGCCGCCCGCGAACTCGTCTCTAGGCCGAATGTGAGATCTAATATGGACTGGGACTGTTAAATTACAAGCAGGGCTAGACCGCTGTGACAGGGAGCCCTGGCCTTCCAGATCAGCTCATTCTCCACGGGCGGAGATCAGCGGGACATTAGCTACATGCTAACATGGTAAAACAACTCCTACGTCATCGCTCTACCGCGTTTTTCTTGTTAAAAATGCCTGAGAAAACTCTGTTAGCTTCGGGTTACCATGTAGCTATTGTTCTGCAGATCACCAACTGTTGAGTAGTGTCGGCCCAAGCTGGGCAAGCAGCCCACTTGGCTAAGCGACCGACCGGGACAGTGCCAGAATGCCAGATAGGCCAGTCCACCCCTGTCTGGACCAACTGGGTAAAATAATAACTAAATGGGCATTGCTGGATTGAAAGGTCTACATGTTTCTAGGCTAACACAAGACAAAATTTGGTCCAAACGTTTAAGGAGTTGTTACGGCTGGAGCCTTGTTGTGTTGTGTTTTCATTTTTCTGTGCATTTTTTGCTCTCATTTATGCTGCATCTGAGGAGCATGCCTGCAGACTATGGCCTGTTTGCTCACCCTTGCTCCTCCCTGCACCAGCTGAGCCGGGTTTTCATCAGCCGCTGATTGCTTAAAGGACCTGCTGGAGCTCCTCACCGATGGGGACAATAGTGCAGAGCTGCCTTTTCTCTGGTCTGTTGTCTCCCACTTAGGGCTTTGATATAGAATAGTGAGAAGAAATAAGCTTTAGGGGTAATCTGTTACCTTTTAGTGTTTGCGATTTTGTGCTCTCTTTAGAGTAGGTCCTTGTTATATTACATTTTAGTGTTTGAGCCTGTTTTGGTTAAATGTTTTTTTTTGTTCTATGCTGGTTTCTTTTCTAGAGGAAAGCCTGATTCATGCTTCTCCGTCTGCGTCAGCGCGGAGACACGCAACGTCCTCGCGGGCCTGCCGGAGAGCTCCGCAAGGACGGACGGAGTCGAGCTCTCTTTTCTAAACATCCGTCAGTCGAGACGGACAACGCGAGCTTGTGATTGGTCAGGGCACCGCTGTCGTCTACAGCACCGCCATTGCGCCCTCAAAAACAAAGAGCCGAGGATAACTAGCGGCAGACACGGAGAAGCTTGAAGAATACCTCGCGAAAAAAACTCTAAAAACACGAACTTTTAATTTCCCGTGACTGGAGGAGGGAAAAGATGCAGCAAGCGTTTTATTTGTGGACGGAAATGACAGGAAACGTGGGTTTAGAGGTGGCGAGCGCATGAAGAGGTGGAGGAGGATGAGAGACAAATATGTCAGGGTTAAAAAGTCTCTTATATACAAAAAAAACACAATATAAACACACCATCTTGGACCGATACATGACAGGATACCACAGAACAGCGCTACGCCCTCTGCTGTCCTGGAGGGGAATTGCTTAGCTACACTCCCCAGGAGACGGAGAAGTATGAGAGCAAAACGCTTCCGTCAATCCGTGCGTGTCTGTCCCTTGCGGAGCTGACGGAGAAGCATGAATCAGGCTTAAGACAAAAACAAAAAAAGAGAAAATAAAATAAAACCTTTGTTCATTTTCCTTTGTGTCACGCGTCCTCCATGTTACCCCAGGCCCCCTAGACACCTGGGTTTTAACAGGAGTGTATGGATTTGAGTTACGATCAGAGTCACAGTTAGACCCAGTTAGAGACGTCCTGCTGGACCAGGAAGAACTTTGCCTCTCATCTATTGGATGGTGATAAAAACAAGGATCATGCAGTATTAATATGATTGCAGTGCTGCTGCTGCAGATAACCTGTCACTAACATAATCTTTTTTTTCCCAGAGAACAGAGCTGCACTGGCTTACTGATGCGCGCTGCGTGCACACACTCACAAGTCTCAATAGGGCTTCATCACATCCATTCACACACTCAAACTGAAAACAATCCTCCTCATCTCTCCTTCCTGACCTCCCCCCTCCTCCTCCTCCATGTCAGTCAACCTCTCCAGCCTTACTTTCACACTCTGGATCAATAAATATACGGTTTGGCATAACAAATGAGCTCTGGGACTGAATAAAACATTCAGTCCTCTTGGAGGCGAACGGACCTCTAAAGCAGGAGCTATCTCGCCTCCCCCTCTTCAAGGGCTCAGTGACGTTGTTTAATAGCTAAAGTTTCTCGTTCTTTTTTCACACGTGTCGCATTTAAACACATCACAGGAGGAAAAACCATGTCTAACTAATCAAAGCATCTTCATAGACCAGCATAGAAGGTAACCCTTCAGCACCTGTCGTCACAGGTTAAACCACTTCTGAATCCTCCTAATGGAGCATCAGGATTAGCACCTTCATCAGAAACCTGCCAGACGGTCCTCTGGTGGAGGGTCTACAGGTAGGGGAGTGTGCAATCAAATGACTCATCAAATTGACCAACTCTGTCTGGGGAGGTGTGCTATTTTTTTTTGTTGATGACAAAATCATGGTGATGTATTTTGCAAAAAAACAACAAAATAAAAAAAAACATGCATCTTGTGCAGTTTTGGTAAAATCACAGTTTGTGTTTTATGTCATGTTTATGATCTTCCGGGAAAAGTTGAGCATTTCTAACTTAATAGAGGAGCTTTGCTGGCTAATCTGCAGGGGAAGCTGTGAGCGAACCCCTAACTCCCAGGAAACATCCCATCTTTACGTGAATATTTTTATATTTATATAATTACATTCATCATATAACATTTAGTTCATCCGTGCATCCTTTTTCTTCCGCTTATCCAGAGTCAGGCCGCGGGGTCACAGACTTCCCTCTCTGAGTTTTAAACTGTGGGACACTTACCGTGGCCAGTTCATCAAACTTCCCAAAGAGTTCGTTGAGCAGCTTGACGAGTTCCTGAGCGGTGCACTGGGAAGCCAAGCTGGTGAAACCCACGATGTCTGCAAACAGGATGCTGTCAGGAGGGAAAGAAGAAGAGATTTTAATCTGCTGCCGAGCGCTGAACTCACGATGGCTCATCGTTTTCCTTCCCGTTTCTCACGATGTTCCCAAGCAACCAAACACTTTTACCCTAGCACAAAAATCCCAGTAGACACTGTGGTTAGGCGCCTTGCAGTGCTTCAGGAGAGAGACACCCACAGATCCCATCAACGCCAGTGTAACTGGCTAGTAGTGATCAGCGACGAAGCAAACAGCAAGAGGTTTAATCCAGTCCCTGATAAGTAAAAGCGTCTTTTAGCCGGCCGCTAAATCAATTACGCTGCTGAATTGGCTGCTGCTGGCGAGCTGATGTAGTGGATGAGGAAGGTGTTGAGAGCCACTTAGCCCCTCATTCATTTGCTCTCAGGCAGCCCAGATGGTAGCAAAACAAGGTGTTATGGATCTTATTGACTCAGTGAAAACTCGCTGCTCTCCGTGGAGCAGGCATCAAAGCGAGAGCAGGGCTTGTTTCCATCGCAGTCGCTGACTCACGCCTTTTTAGACACTTCGTGTCGAGGAATACAGCAACGGCTTTCCTTCCTCAACCTCCTGTCTGTGAAGCCTGCAGCTCACTGGGACTGAAGGTGACTGCTCCAAAACGAGGATTCAAAAATGCAAATCACACCAGTGATAGGTTTCCCATCAGTTTTAAACACGACACAAATAGCACGGTTGCTTGCTGTTTCCAGGTCAGGACCATCAATATTTAGCAACCTTGGAAAAAGTGCAAGAAATGCATTCAATTCATCTGTTTGTGTCTTTCTACAGCAGAATAACTCTTTACTCTTTTTCTGAAGTATTAAAGTTAAAGTCCCATTAGTTGTCACACACTAACCCCCCAATCCAACCCCTTAATGCTGAGTGTCAAGCAGGGAGGCATTGGGTCCCATTTTTTAAAAGTCTTTGGTACGACCTGACCAGGAATCGAACCCTGATCTCCTCTGGTGTTTCTCATTGCCAAGGAACCTTGCCTTGATGTCTTAGCCCCGCCCCGGTAGCCTAGGAGATACGTCATCGGGAGCCGCCAAGACGTGTTCCAATGTTCATGTTCTACCGAGGTGTGTGTTCTCCGTTAGCTGTTTGGCTAGCTGAGCAAGGATACACGGGAGGTGTCTTGTAACCTAGCCTTGGTCAAAAATTACCCAGAACACACTGCAGTATTTTCGGAAAGACGATGGATCAGAAGCCGGCAGCTACTTCGGGGACAATTTTCAAATTTAAAAGTGTAAAGTCACGAAATGGCCTGATTTTGAGATCCTCACGTCAAATGCACAGCCAGGTCAACTTACCCTGGCCATGACACATCTTACTGTATTTTCCCCTGACAGAAGTCTGAGAGTCTGTTTGTGATTTTTGCTTCTACATCTTTCAACACATTCAGCTCATTTTGACAGTTTTGCTTACTTTCAGCTTCAGTTCAGCTATTAAGCTGATTCAGCTAACAGTTTAAGCTATCCAGCATTCAAACAGCATTTCTGCAAGAAATGCAATATATCTAGTTTAAAATGTTTTTTTTAGATCCAAAGAAGTTATCTATGATTGGTTAGTGTCTTAGTAGTGGCAGCTTCGGTGGCTAGCAGGTAGTAACTTACTTATATTTTTAATTTAATCAACATATACACAACTTTAAAGTAAAAGGCTCGTTATACATTTATATTGAAACTATTACGTATAAAATACAATGCTACCTCCTGTGTCATGTGACGTTACGTGACCACCATGGAAGCCGCGGTCACGTGATGCAAGTCTGTTCCATTTAACCATTTTCTTTGACCAAAGAAGGACAGTGTCCTCGTAAGCAAGGTGCCTGGCCTCGCAAGACATTGCCTCGCAAAGCCAGGCACCTTGGCATTGAGAAAAAAACCCAGTCTCAGGGCGGACACTCTAACACTATGGGCCACTGAGCTGGTCGTCCATGCAGATTCTTTATATTCTTGTTTGGATGTAATGCTGGCTAAGCTGTCATGGACAAATAATTAGCATTGATGCTAATACTCAGGTCCTGTCTGTGTTCAGGTCTGAGGACACAATCCCCCCTATAAACGGTCAACGTCACATGGACGTGCAGATGAGTCTTGTCGGTCCAGACAACATCTGTAGGACGTCCAAACTAGGTCTTTACACAGTGGGCCTTTACCATTTTCACTTTGAAGCAGCTAGCTGGTTGTTAATGTAACGCCACAAAATGGCCTGATTTTGAGATCCCACAGGTCAAGATCTACAGCCAGGTCAACTTAACCTGGCTATGACACAACCTACAATATTTCCCCCTCACAGGAGACTTGAAGTTTGCACGCAGTCCCTTTAATCAGAGCCTGCCTTCCTCACACCAACTGGACTGCAGCTCGGAGAGACAATAAAAAATAAACAATAGCATTCTCTCCTCCAAGGTCCTTCACAGAGGAACTCTTTTAAATGAACTCCTTTATTCCCAGACGAAAGAAGATTTTATAATTATAAACAATGAAATGTTCATTGATATGTGCTTAATGATATATGCTTAGCATGTTTATCGGATGAGGTCATCACCATTTGCACTCATACAAGACAGAGTAAGGTTAAGTTAATGCATGACACATTGTTAACCTTTTACCCGGATTCAGAGTGTCCAGATCTGAGATTCTTGGTAACATCTCTCAAACTTGTCAGCCCCTGACTGGCTGGCCAAATCCATAACATCAATCTATTAAAACTAGGGGTGCTCCGATTGATCGGCCACAGATAATTATCAGCCGATTTTCCTGCAAAAGTGTGTGATCTGTGATCGCCGATCACTGCCTTTCATTTCCGATCTGGCACTGGCGCTTACTCTTCCCGGCCGGTAGTTCACCCTTCCGCTTCTGCCCGCTTAGTGCGCATGCGCGTGGCGGCAAACCTGCAAAGACAAACATGTCTGCCGTGTGGAACTTCTTTACGGTGTGCGAGAGTGATATTAAGTTTGCGTCTTGCAACACTTGCAACGAAAACATACCCCGCGGAGGAAGCACTTCAAAAAAATTCAACACAACGAATTTGATCCGACATTTAAAGACTAAACACTTGGCGGAGCACGGTGAGTTTTTGAGGCTCACCGCAGACAATGAAAAGAAGCCTGCTAATGCAGCCACAGTCAGACGGCAGCTAACGCAGCCGACGCTTGCAAACACTCGCCCATTTGAGCGTGACAGTCAAAAGGCTAAGCAAATTACCCGTAAAATCATCGAGTTTATTGGACTTGACGACCAGCCTTTTTCAGTTGTGGAAGACGCCAGATTCCGCCAACTACTAACCCACTTGGAACCTCGCTACATGCTACAGGGACGTAAATATTTCGCCGACGTAGCCCTTCCAGAGCTCCACCAGACAGTGTATTCTTTCATCGAGGGACTCCTTAAAGAAAGCGTCTCATCCTCTGTGAGTTTCACAAGTGACATTTGGAGCTCAGATGTCAGTTCTGTGTCAATGCTGAGCTTAACAGCTCACTGGATGTATCTGAATGTATCCTTGGTTACTTAATTTGATTTAGGCGGTGATGTGAGATACTGACTTTTTTTGCACTATTTGTAGCCTAAAGAGAGCCTTAATGTTTTTAATTTCTTATAAATTGTTACTAACATTACATAATTTGAAGTGAAGTAAAACCATGTTTTTTTCTGAATTAATATGTAACACATGCATTAGAACTCACCATAGCTAAATGAACAATTTACAGCCAATCTATGTAATTGGTATTGGTAATCAGCTGATCGGCCATGATCGGCCTCCTGGCTGATCGTATCGGTGATCGGCAGATTAAAACCTGATCGGAGCATCCCTAATTAAAACTAGTTGTGCTGGTTTTTCCCTCGGTAGAGTTGGAACAGTTCAACAGTTCGAGGGTTCCGCAGCGAGCTTCAGACCGGCCATCTTTAGCACCTCTTTAACCAGCAAGGAGTTTGACACGTCGTCAAACTCTTTTTAAACCTTTTTCGCACCTGCGAAGCTGAGAACAACAAGATAGTACCTGCAGAACAAAGCTAACGCAAACTCCTTCAGAGTTATTTTTAAGATGCTCGGTTTCATCTATCATTGTGACCCGGAGCTCCCTCTTGGCTTCCCTCATGTTTCCTCCTAGTCACTCCCTTGTAGTTCCTATTTGTTTGCATTAGTCCTCCTCACCCCGCTAGTCATTAGTTCTTAGCCCTTAGTTTCTAGGTTTAGTTATTTAGTGTTTTATAGGTTATGGTTTATCTTGCCCTCTGCTTGTTCCTTCCCCATTTAGATTATTGATGGGGTTCTATTTTGCCTTGGCCCCCAAAATGCCTTGAAACGGCCCTGGGTGTGTGACCGAGTTTTGACGGTGATCTGAATTGTATCAGATGTATAAATACTACGTGTGTGTAACTTATTGCTTTATACAGGTAAAAACGTGTCGTGGAGATAAATCTACCTATATTTTACTTTTCAACACTTAGTTTTGTTTTCTTGTTTTTATTTAACTATTTCCTGTCCTGTCTGTCTCTCTTCTTCCTGCATCTCCTCTAAACTCTCCAGAAAAACTGCTGCCTGGATTTTCACTTTTTCACCTCATCAGTTACTTCTGAGCAGATCAAAGGGATCTCCTGACCGCAAAGCGGAGAGCGCGTTTCGGTGCTGCGTCAGTGAGGTGACATCACCGCAGCACAGGTGATGAGCTCCGCAGTAGCAGAGCGCTTCAGGCACAAATAAGACAGAAAGGAGAGAACATGAGCGGACATGAACGATCGTGTGTTAATTATAGTTTTTGGGTTGCGCCACTTTGAGAATGGACCGTGCGCTGGACGCAGCAGCCTGGAGCGCTCCAACGATCAGCTCTCTGTGCCGCTCTTTGTGCTCTCCGCTCAAAAGAATACCCGGTACGCTGAGAGTCCATAAATGATGTAAAATAGATAGAAACGTTTTTTTTTTCCCGGCTCTCCCTGGATGTGTAGGATATCCAGCTCCCCCATAATTCGATCCCTGCTCCTGGATGAAAAATCGGACATTTTCATCAATACAAGACCCCCCAGTCCGGACACCCCGGACAGAGAGTGAAAAGTGGACTTGAGCGGGTAAAAGAGGACGTACGGTCACCCTAGATTATGGTTAGGGTAGGTTTAGGGTGAGGGTTATTTTTTGTGATTGGGCTGTTTCCACTTGCAGCTGGGTGCAAAAGAAACAGATCTCGAGGGGGGAACACATATCGACGTAACACCGGCAAGCGAAGAAACAAAAACAGCATTTCTGATGTTTTAGACTGAGCTAAATATGTGACGTTCCTCTGATGCACTGTTAGATGAAGGAAAACATCTCTGCAAAGTGAATTAACTGGTTTTGTTCACTCCTGCAAAAGTGTAAACAGATTTGTTTCAGGAATGATTCCAGGAAACACCCTCAGCCATACAGTACAGGAGTTCTGGTGAGGATGGACATGGAAGGAGCTGAGGCTGGAGCTCCGGGTGCACGAGGAGGGCCTTGTTCCTCCTCCGTGACCGTCGCTGGGCTCGCTTTAGTTGCTCTGGAGCCTGATGTATGCAAAGCTGGCATCACGACGGCTGCTCAGCAGAAGAGCTCTGTTGTGTGGTTTTTCTTTGAATGGTGCTTTGCTGCAGGTCATGCTGATGTGAGACGGGTGAGGATGGGGTGAGGGTGAGCGTGTGTGTGCGAGAGTGAAGCTAAATCTCTAATTTCCCTCTTGGATTAATAAAGTATCTTTGAATTTGAATTGAAATGTGTGTGATCAAACGTTCTCAGGGCTGCATCAAAGGAGGTGGGTGATCACGGGGGGTGTCAGGCCCCCGCACGGCTACATTAAGATGATTTCATTTTTTTCCCACACCGTGTGTGTGTGTGTGTGTGTGTGTGTGTGTGTGTGTGTGTGTGTGTGTCCAGCAGCTCCCTGGAGACGAGCCAGAGCTGTTTCAGGTAGCGTGATATTTGACCAGCGCCGCCGGTCAACTAAGAGTTTCCTCCAAAACTCATCAAACCGACGGCCGGTGAGCAAAAAAAAAAAAAAAAAAAAAAACTCCAGTGGGAAGTGGAGGACCGGCTCTTGACTGGAGAGCTGTTGATGTGCTACCAGGCACTCGACTCATACACAACGCAGCAGTAATGCACCTCTCCTCTTCTCTTTACCGCCTCACTGGGGTGTAATCAGCTCAGAGTCGGGCAGCTTCTCACACTCACTCATGTCCTGCTTTGCTTCTGAATCAGCAGATGCCTCAAAGAGGGAGAAAAAACTAAACATCCCAGGAAAACAAGTTTGTGTTTTTGTTGCTGAGATTACTCGCGCTCATGTTCTAAACTACTACACCTCTACAAAGAATTCTGGATCATTCTGGCTCCAACATCTTTCAGAATGGTGAGGGGCATCGAAGAGAGTGGCAGATTACAGCCAGACATGAACTCAGCCAATATTAGTCTCTTGTTAAAACCAGGCAAAGACCCTGCATTTCCTACCAGCTAGCGCCCAATTTCTCTTATTAATGTTGATCTCAAAATAATTTGTAAAGCCCTGGCAAAATGATTAGAGAAGGTAACCCCCTTCATAATAGACCCTGACCAAACTGGTTTCATTAAGGGTAGACAGTCATCCACAAACTCACGTAGATTACTTAATTTGATAGATTTCTCTTACAGTAGAAACATAGAAACTAGTATATTATCTCTAGATGCAGAAAAGGCTTTTGATAGAGTTAACTGGAAGTTCTTATTTGCAACTTTACATAAATTTGGCTTTGGGAACTTCTTCATAAACTGGCTACAAACATTATACAGTTCACCAACAGCACGTGTCAGGACAAACGACCAAATATCAGCTAGCTTCTGTCTTCAGAGGGGGACCAGGCAGGGATGCCCACTCTCCCCCTCACTGTTTGCTATCTTTAGCGAACCACTAGCAGCCGCAATTAAGCAAACAACAGATATTAAAGGGATAGAGTGTAATAAAATAGAACATAAGATCAGTCTTCATGCAGATGATGTTTTACTCTTTCTCCAGAATTCTCAATCCTCTCTCTCCCACTCAATAGAACTGATAAACTCTTTCTTTTTCAAGAGTTTCAGATTACTCTATAAACTGGTTAAAATCCACAGTTCTACCAATTAATTTCTCATTTGTCAATTTGCTTAATACACAATTGGAGACAGGGAATGTCACATACCTGGGAATTAATGTCCCTCCCAAGTTAGCAGATATAACCAAACTAAATCCCACTTTTAAAGAAAGTGGAAGAGGATCTTACAAGATGGAAATCCTTACCGATATCACTCATGGGGAGAGTTGCTACAATTAAAATGATGGTCTTACCCAGAATAAATTACTTATTCTCGATGATCCCAAACAAACCACCAGCTGACTGACTGCCTGAATGACTGACTGACAGCCTGCCTGACTGACTGCCTGATCGACTGATTGACTGACGACTGACTGACATCCTGCCTGACTCACAGCCTGACTGACTGACTGACTGACTGACTGACTGACTGACTCACGACTGACTGACTAACTGACTGACTGACTGATTGACTGACTCACAGCCTGACTGACTAACTGCCAGACCGCCTGCCTGACTGACTGACTGACTGACTGACTCACGACTGACTGACTGACTGACTGACTGACTGATTGACTGACTGACTGACTCGCGACTGACTGACTGACTGACTGACTGACTGACATCCTGCCTGACTGATTGCCTTACTCACAGCCTGACTGACTAACTGCCTGACTGCCTGCCTGACTGACTGACTGACTGACTGATTGCCTGACTCACAGCCTGACTGACTAACTGCCAGACTGCCTGCCTGACTGACTGACTGACTGACTGACTGATTGACTGACTGACTGACTCGCGACTGACTGACTGACTGACTGACTGACTGACTGACTGACTGACTGACATCCTGCCTGACTGATTGCCTTACTCACAGCCTGACTGACTAACTGCCTGACTGCCTGCCTAACTGACTGACTGACTGACTGACTGCCAGACTGCCTGCCTGACTGACTGACTGACTGACTGATTGCCTGACTCACAGCCTGACTGACTAACTGCCAGACTGCCTGCCTGACTGACTGACTGACTGACTCACGACTGACTGACTGACTGACTCACGACTGACTGACTGACTGACTGACTGACTCGCGACTGACTGACTGACTGACTGACTGCCTGATTGACTGATTGACTGACTGACTGACTGACATCCTGCCTGACTGATTGCCTGACTCACAGCCTGACTGACTAACTGCCTGACTGCCTGCCTGACTAACTGACTGACTGACTGACTGACTGACTCACGACTGACTGACTGACTGACTTACTGACTGACTGCCTGACTGATTGCCTGACTCACAGCCTGACTGACTAACTGCCTGACTGACTAACTGCCAGACTGCCTGCCTGACTGACCCCCAAATTCCACTACCTCCGCTCCGCTCCGACACGAACGCCGGAGCAAAATCGGTCCCGTTGTAGTCAATCAGAGCAATTCCACTACTGCGGCCGTGCTCCGGCAGTGCGGCGCCGTGCGCCGCCCTCTGTTCCGGCGTCCGGCAAAAATAGAATCGATCCTATTTTCGCCGGACGCCAGAGCACCTCCGCAGTAAATGGACAGAAATCACAACTGCCCAACAGGAAAAGGAGCAAGCACAACTTTCGTTTTTCACAATAAATCGATAAACAAAATGCATTTTTGTTTCATATGCACAGGTTTAACAACTTTAAACAACTATCAATGGCGGCTGAACTTTAAATGCACAAAAGTAAGCCAGAAATACAGTTTTCACTATCAAAGTAGTCACACTTTGTTGATCCAAACACTGCGGATCTCTCAACACAAATGACGGGCAGATTAAACAGTTCATGCCGATGCTTCTCCCACACAACGGGTGTTTGGATCTAAACTTCCGCGTTTATTGCTCGGACTGTATCGCAAGATCTCGAAAATCCCACGCATGCTTGTTTGCCCACCTCAGGTCTCCGCACCGGAGCAGAGCCATTGTAGAGCGGGTACCAGTAAAAATTGAGTTCGGAAGCGAGCGGCTGCGGAAGGCGGGGGCGGACCGGAGCGGAGCGGAGGTAGTGGAATTTGGGGGTGACTGACTGACTGACTGACTGACTCGCGACTGACTGACTGACTGACTGACTCACGACTGACTGACTGACTGACTGACTGACTCACGACTGACTGACTGACTGACTGACTCGCGACTGACTGACTGACTGACTGACTGACTGACTGACTGACTGACTGACTGACTCACGACTGACTGACTGACTGACTGACTGACTCACGACTGACTGACTGACTCGCGACTGACTGACTGACTGACTGACTGACTGACTGACTCACGACTGACTGACTGACTGACTGACTGACTGACTCACGACTGACTGACTGACTGACTGACTCGCGACTGACTGACTGACTGACTGACTCGCGACTGACTGACTGACTGACTGACTGACTGACTGACTGACTCACGACTGACTGACTGACTGACTGACTCGCGACTGACTGACTGACTGACTGACTGACTGACTCACGACTGACTGACTGCCTGAGTGACTGACTGACTGCCTGAGTGACTGAATTATTTTATTAAACATTAAAACAATATCAGACTGATTACCAGAGGTTTCCTGTCTTTGCTTTGCTGATTCCTGATCAAACTGATGTAACTCCTCCAGGTCGGAGGAGACATCGAGATATTTTCCTCAGTAACGTTCACCAGTTCCTGACTCACTGTTTCGACCTGCTGCTGGTTTGGAGACATTATTGATTTATTTTATGGTTTTTGGTCCCATGGAAACAGCAGCAAACTGAAAGAGACAATAACATGTTTCAGAACAATAAAACCAAGCCTTCTAAACTTGGATGTGTTTTTTTCTGCTTATGGGGGCGGCTGCACTCCCTCCACCTCTAACCGTTTCCCTTAACGACCCGTCTGGATTCTTCTTCGTCTATTTATGACCATTACGTCACACCTGGATCAAATCACTCCCCTCACACCTCCAACAGTTGTCATGACACCCCCATACCTGACATTGTCATGGCGCTGGATGTAGATCTTGTGAAAAATCCTCTCAGGCGGCTTCAGGAAGTCCTCCTTCATCTCCATGGCAACATTTCTGGGGAGCAGGCTCATTAGTAGACGCTCCTGAGGAGGGAGAGGTGGACAGAGGAGGAGGCGGTGTTAGGACTTTAAACTCCAGTCAGCCTGGATGTGACCACGTTAGAGTCACTGCTTCTCACTGTAAACATCAAAATGTGGAGAAGAAACATAAAACTTCAGACCCTCAGCAGAGAAGGACCTGCTCCCACCTCCTCATCTTTTGTTTTGCATGTGTGTAAAGTTAAACTTCTTCCAGTTCAGGTGCAGAATCACCCATGAGTAAGGCAGGGAAAATGTTTTAGCTTTGGTTTTGTTGAATTGAATCGAATTGAATTTAATGGAATTCTTTATTGTCATTATGCATACACATAACAAAATTTGGTTGGTAGCTCTCAGCTTAAAGGGCACTAAGACCACAAATAGAATGATAAAAACATGAAGAGTAAAACAAAAAAAGAACAATACATAACCTTCCCTTTAGGGAGCCATACACACACTAGTAAAATGAGTAAAAATGCTGAATAATTTAAACGATATAAAAGATAAATGTTGCGCAGACTGACATTCTGATCGTACTGATCGACATGTTGATTGATATTATTGCACCACTTGTTATTGCACATAGAAGACTCAAGTGTGAACAGGACAATGGCAGCATGGCAAAATAGGATCATTGTAAATTACAACCTAGGGAAGAAGCTGTTCCTCAGTCTGGTGGTTGCAGCCTTGATATTCCTGTAACGTTTCCTGGATGGTAGCGGCATAAACAGTTTGTGACCTGGATGGAAGGAATCAGCAGCAATTGTAGTCCAATACTGAGTCCAGATCTGGTAGTGGGCTCCCCACGATCCACTGAGCAGTTTTCACCACCCTGGCCAGGTCTTCTTTGTTCTGACGGTACAGCTCCCATACCACACCATCATACTGAGTGATAGGATGCTCTCAATCATGGCTCTGTAGAAGTTCTTTAGCAGCTGGGGGGACAGACCGGCTCCCTTCAGTTTCCTAAGGAAGAAGAGTCTTTGTTGGGCCTTCTTTACCAGAAAGGAAGTGTTCAGTGACTGTAAAAAAGCAAAAGTTAAACTTCTTCCAGTTCAGATGCAGAATCACCCATGAGGAGGGCAGGGAAACTGTTTTAGCTTTGGTTTTGTTTGTGGTTTTAGAGAAGAAAGTGTATTAACCACTGGATGGATTTTAGTGAAACTTTAGAGCTGCAGTTTATTTCCTTAGGGACAGCAGTAGCTCAGGAGGTAGAGCGGGTTGTGCAGTTATCAGAAGGTTGCAGGTTTGATCCCAGCTCCCGTCGGGCAAGGCTGCTGTTGTGTCCTTGGAAAGGGGGAACCCTAGGTTCCACCCTCATCCGCTAGGTGCTGGCAGCAGAAGAGAGCAAATCCTCATTCACTCTCATGTTAAAAATTCAAGTTTCAGAGCAGAGATAAGCATGTTTACAGCCTGGTTCAAACCCCATTTTAGGTTTAATAGATCTAGTTTACATCCATTATAACTCTGAGGGGATGAATTCTTTTGTAAGTCTTCAGTTTAGCTCGTTCACTGCCAATGACGACTAAAGTCGTCATTTGCGGGTTTTTTTTTTTTTACTGTGTGGGCGTCGGACGAGCCCCCGCACCATGAGAACAAACATCTCAGCTTCAAAGCCGATCTTCATCCGCGTACGTCACATGTCACGTGATCAGCTGCTGCTGTAAAAAAAAAGTGAGGCGCGAACCGGAAAAGCTTCTGCCGATCACAATTCAACAACGGATTATGAAAGAACGGATGACGCTGGAAACACGTGGATTCTTCCTGATGTAAGAGGTGAGTCTCCGCTTTGTTTTGGTTGTTTTGGCGTCGACATCATCCTTGCACGCAACTTTCTGTCACTCTTTAAAAAACGGTAAAAACGCTGAAAAACGCTGGCAGCGACGGGCTTTTCTGATCAGGAAACGGCCGGCCATGAATGAGTTAAGTGGAATTAAATGCTTAAAAATCTGAAAAATTATTGAGCATCAGAGCTGCGTGACTTCAGAGTTAGCTCCGAAGAAAGGCCTCAGCCTCTCCCTCACGTTAATAGATGTTCGGCCATTTCGACTCTCTGAACTTTAGTCGTGTCCTCGTGTGTTCGTGTTTGGATGTTAATCATGGAATTATTTGGACAAAGAGGGCAAGCTGTGGTTGTTGACTGCTCTAACAGATCATCCAAGTATTTTCTGCTTCTTTTCATCAGTAAGAAAAATGACATTTCTGTACTTTATTCCGCTGGTTGAGTGGGGAAATGCTGTCATTTAACTGCTTGGTCAAACATGTTAGTGGGGCTGCATAAGAAACTTGAGCGGGTGCCCAGCTTCCGTCACCTGCCCAGGAAGAGTTGCTAGAGCAATCGGCTGGCTGTTCCCGTTTCTCGTGTAGCAGGGACAGGCGGACGTAGGACTGTAGTCATGCTGGTTACTTGTGGATCTCTGAGGGAGACCACAGCTCTTTAAGTTGACGCTGCTTCACTTTTGAGTCTCTCAACTGCATTTTTCTGACTAATAGTTTGCTGGTTGAGTGTCGACACAGCACCAGTAGCTAAGTCGAAACTCCCATCCGGCCGGGAGCGCGACACAGAGCTGAGTCGATGCTCTCAGAGCCGGGACCATGGACAACGGTGAACTCACAGATTTTTAACGGCGGTGGACCAGCAAGCCCGATATCCTCAATCAGCTTACCTAATTATGATTTTGTTACTAAGCAGGCCGGAGTTGCCTTCACTTTGCAAGCGCTCTACCGCGTTTTTCTTACTACAACTTACTTACTTTCTGCTATAAACACAAAGAAAAACTCTGTTAGCATGTAGATAATGTCCCGTGGGCTGATGTAAAAAGCTATGCGCCAGACTACGATGGTGGCGGACTGAGTCCATAATAAATATCCACAGGCGACCAGCCAACACATTCTCACACCCAAAGCGTCAAAATATGACGCGTGTGACCAAGCCTCAATATATGATGGTTCGGGATGCCCCAGCGCGTCAGGAGACGACGATCAGGGACACAACAGCTGCGTTTTCATGTGCCTAATTTCCTCAATCCGATTGAAATCTTGGTTGATCGGAATTTCCGAATCTCTGTTCACATGGACACGAACTGAAATGATCCGATCATGCCGTGCGTACATATGCACCAAGCATTTAATCCGATTAAATAGGTTGAGCATGCGCAGAGTTGCCTTTCACGAAAGAAAAATTGTAAACAAACGCCATGAAACGAAAAGAAAAATGTAAAAACAGAAATAACTATTCTTCCTGCTTTCCTGATCCATTTATTCAATTTAATATTTTTATTTAGCTCATAGAAGTTACGTTTTCTTCAGTGAATAACTGCAGATATATGCTTTGCTGCATTTTATTGTTGATTAAAATAAGGGAGGGTTATGTCTGCCTCTTGATCAGCTGGTCCGCAGGTCTGAATTGACAGCTGTTGCGCTGCGCTGCGGCACAGAGCGGGGGTGGGGGTGGGGGGTGGGGTTAGGCTCATGTTTTATTACTGAGCTCTGTTGTGGCTTATTATTAATAACATGTGACGATCAGCTGAAACTGTTGAGAAAAATCTGTTCAAACAAAATAACAGAAGATGTTCAGAAAGTTTAGAAGCCTGTGTTCATCATTAACGAACCGCATCTCAGGTCATCTGCGTTTACGTGCTTTTAACGAACACGGACTTTACTGTCGTCCAGAGTATTTAACCGAGGACGTTTTCCTACCCAACATTAGCCTCCAATCAGGTCTGTAAAACCCAGATTATCCTGTGTTCTTTACAAGCGTGTCTCCATCACCTGCTGCAGAAGCTGCTGTGTTCAAAGCTGACAGAAACGGGGATCCGTGCGCTGCAACCCCCACGATAAACCTGCGTATTTCCAGTAAAGATTTGAACATCTTTGTCGAATGATTTGTGCAATAATCAGATTTTTATTTTACTTCCACAAAATGCAAGTTCTGAATTAAATATTACTGAAACGGGACGGCTTGTTGTCGGATTTAAAAGCCGCCGCTTGTTAATTACACCGTCATTTTTGAAGTCAGGCAGTCCAAATGACAGTGGAGAGGCCCGCTGGCTGTTGCACACATGCGCAGTGGGCATTGTTTTACCCCAACAATCCGAATGGCTGTGCACATGCACGTCAATCGGAATGAAGAACGGAATAAACCACCTCTCTCAATCGGATTGAAATTTCAATCCGATCGGGCCGAATCGGATCAGAATATTCTGATTGACATGTTTACATGCAGAATTTTCAATCTGAATGGGCATTCAATCCGATTAAATATGCGCATGTAAACGTGGCTAGTGATGACGCACCGTCCCAGAGCGCCGGTGGTAAGGTCACAGTTACTGACCTTAAGGTTAGGATTGGGGTGAGGGGAAGGTTAAATAGTCGAATAATGTTCGTGTGACCGCGGGTGTCAAACACTGATGCCAGCGTAGCCACGTGTCCCTGCGTGTCCCTGATCGTCGTCTCCTGACGCGCTGAGGCGTCCCGATTCGTCATACATTGAGGCTTGGTCACACGTGTCATATTTTGATGCTTTGGGTGTGAGAATGTGTTGGCCCAGCATGGCTACAGCCTCGCATGAAAGCCAGTCAGCTGCGCGGGTGGGCTACCCCACAGCCCCGGAGTCCCTTTTTAGCTTCTTGTGTTAGCTAAAGGAAAGAAAACAATTTTTATCTATCACCTCTCAAGATAAAAATCACAAGGCGCTTCACAAAAATAAAATAAAATTTAAAGTATAAAAAAAACACTAAGTTAGCTAGTAGTCACATTTGTTCATTTGCTCCAACCCTGTTCCAAATGTAACCGCCCCACCCTCAGCTCAGATGGTCTGGGTGTGAAGAAGTGTGACACGGTCAAAATGGCGGTTGTGGGAACCTCCAATTGGAAATCAAAAATGTATAATTCGAGGCTATTGTAACATCATGGAAGTGGTTACTTTTACTGAAAGATCAAGAAGAGGCGATATTCCACATAAATATGAATGTTCAATCTTATTGGTCTTTGAATATTTGATTTAATACGAACTTTGCAGATGCAGCACCAATCCACCTGTCCATTTTGCACTCCGGCTTTCCCTCACTCACGAACGAGACCCCAGCTGATGCTAAATAAAACAACTTCATATGAATAAACTGCTGGAATAAAACTAATACTAATTTCTAAAGCTTACGGTTTGATCCAGCTGTCGACTCTGACACAAGGTTGACTCATTCTGCAGGAACTCCGAGTGCAGTCGTCACAGATCAGCTGTTTTATTTGTGAAGAGGTTTTTGTTGCAGCAGCATGGAGGGTGCTTGAAATTCTCTCAGGACGGTTGTGAATGCACAATGATTCATCTGAATAGCTGTTGAGGGGCTGGGCTACGCTTCCATTCACAAAAACTGTCAACAGGAAAAACAAGGAAACCAGAGAGCAGAGCGCGTCGCTCACGTGTGGAGAAGTCTGGTCCAGACACGTGTCAAACCCGTCGTTCATGGCAGACAGAGGGGTAAATAAAAGGGTTCGTTGCTTCTGTTCCGGTTTTCAGACACTTTTCTAGAGAGGAACAACAGCATTGAAATTATTACAGTTATGCTGCATCTCCATACAAGGATCCAGATGTTACAGGGGCAGCTGTTTGATGTCCATCGGTTTTCACCTGATCACAAAAGGCAGCCCTAACCTCGCCACAATAAAGTGAAGATTGAAGACGCACACGAAGCCTCCACAGCCAGGATGTGTTACGCACCTTGTGGATTATTTGCATAATTGTTGTTGTATAAACTTAAAGAAGCAATGTTTTACCTTTAATTTCTGTAAATATCCATCAAGGTGTTGTTGAAAATGATTTGAATTACGTCCAGTTGTTCTAAAGTACACAGGGCGTGGGTCTAGCGTCTTTCCAGGACGCCATATTAGACGCCATGTTTCTTTCTGGCCATCTTGGGGTCCTGCGCCTGTTGATGATGTCACACCAGATGATTGGCTAGATGTACCACTACAACGTAACCACACTCAAGCCCTAAGACAAAGCTTTCAGGTCTGGCCATGCTCAGCAACACAGCTCTGCCAGATCAGATTATGGAGGGTCATCAGAGAGGCCAAGGTGGCTTACGAGAAAAAGATTGAGAGCCTGCACCCACAACGTGCATGGCATACGGCACACTACACATCAGACCAGCACCAGCTCACCATCCAACAACATCGCCAGACTGGCTGAGAAGCTCAACAGTTTCTTTGGTCACCATGAGGTGATGGCTGCTTGAACCGTGACTCCAGCTCCAACAACAACGAGCAACAGCCAAGTGCTCATCCTGCAGAACGCTGAGGTACAGCGTACACTCAGGTGAGTTAACACGAGGAAAGCAGCTGGTCCAGACGACATTCCGGGAAGGATGCTACGCGACTGTGCAGCAAAACTGGATCAGGTCTTCACAGTTCCGGTGCTGTCCCCACCTGTCTAACCCTCCACATAGTACCGATTAGGGATGAGTGAGTACATTACTATCTGTATCTGTTCAACCATCTAAGTGATCTGTATCTGTACTCGGAGTGGGCGGGGCCTAAACCGGAACTGTGCATGGTTTCGTCGGAAGTAGGTGGGGCTTCAATCGGTACATTGTTTCAAGGATGAAACTAACACGGATTGGTCAGAAGTTCTTTTATGTTTTGTTTATTTGAGAACTAATTACAGAGCAGCCTCAGAATTGAGATTCAATGTGTTTTGGGCCATTCCCATCTGTACTGGGTTGGCCCGGGCCGGGTAGCCCCAGTCGGCCCCAGCCTGGCCCGGTTGATTCCACACATCCTTGTCTTAAGCCCATGTGGGCTGATTCTACCCACCAATCAGAGGCTTGCTCTAATGGAAGGTGTGAATTGCTGTCAGCAGTGGGTGTGTTGGCCCTGGTCGGCCTGAAGCAGACCCCCTCGAGAAGAGGGCTGAGAATGAGCCTTGGTTGGCCCGGAAAAATACCAGGCCACCCAGATATGTAAACAACCTACACTACCCGGCCCGGGCCGACCCGGTACAGATGGGAATGGGGCTTTTGATCACCGAAATGCCACATTGTTTAGAACAATCACAATCATTTTGCTCCCCTGGTTTGTTTTAGCCCTCTGGTGTTTTACCATTGTAAAGGAACTTATGTAGAACAGGATTTTTAACAAACTAACATGAACATTGTCGTGATTTGGCGCTATATAAATAAACTTGAATTGAATAAAATATTTAAGTGCATGAATAAATACAACTGAACTCATGCAGTAGGAAATATGAACCACTAGAACAAGACACAGCTATTTAATTTTTTTATTTTATTTTATGATCAAACTGATTTGCTTTCTAACATTCTTGGCATTTTTCCCACCCAAATTTAAACAAAACAACATGTGTGTGTGTGTGTGTGTGTGTGTGTGTGTGTGTGTGTGTGTGTGTGTGTGTGTGTGTGTGTGTGTGTGTGTGTGTGGGACAGCAGTTGTGGGCCGTTTGTTGGTTTTGTGTGTAGACGGGGCGGGCACTCTGTGTGACTGGCCAATCACAGAGCAGAAAGACCCAATGTTACCCAATGATGTCTAAAATGCTTTATCCGTACCGAATACTCGCCTGAAACGCCCCCCAACTGGACCCCCACCCTACAGAACCAACAGATCAACAGATGAGGCTATTTCTACCACCCTCCACATGGTTCTGGTACACCTGGAACAGCCAGGTACATACAAGGCTGCTATTTGTGAACTACAGCTCTGTACTCAACAACATCCTCCCCAGCAGACTATTCTACAAGATGTCTGACTTTGGCCTCGAGCGAAACATCTGCCTCTGGATACAAGAGTTTCTAACAAACCGACCACAGTCGGTTCAGTTAGGCCTCCACCATTCCTCCTCTCCGTCACTCAGCACAGGAGTCCCACAAGGCTGTGTGCGTGCGTGTGTGCGTGTGTGTGTGTGAAACAGAGAGAGAGAGAGCATGTATGTGACTTCTTTTTTAGCCATGTTACTTTAACTTATATTTTACTACCTCCTTACATGAGCTGCCTTTCATGAGCGCAGTCAATGTAGCTGTAAACGTGTGCGATGACAATAAAAAGATCTTGAGTGTCGAACATTCAAAAACATTTAGATAGTAAGAAACATGAATTTGAGAACAAAACTGCTAAACTCTTCCCAAACCCTATGTGAAAGAACAGAATCGAGAAAGCAATACATTTTGGCCAAGTGGTATTGCCGTAGCAAGACGACATCTTTGGCAGACACGGGACCCCGAGCAGATTGGAGAACTACACCAAAAAACTACAATCATCATTGCGTTCTCTTGATGGGATTAACTGAAGGACCATCAAAGTCTGAGGAGTCTTCTGGAGATCTGGGAGCTTGAGGGTTCTGCAGTATCTTAGCTGTTCCTAGAACTGCTCTTTTCTGGACTGGGATGTCTGATGTTGTTCCTGGGATCTGCTTTAGCCACTCCTCCAGTTTGGGGCCTACTGCCCTGGGTGCCTCGATGACCACGGGCACCACCGATGTCTTCACTCTCCAGGCTTTCTCCAATTCTTCTCTGAGGCCCCGGTGCTTCTCTAGTTTCTCGTGCTCCTTTTTCCTGATGTTTCCATCACTTGGTATCGCCACATCAACCACAACAGCTGTCCTCTGTTGTCTGTCAACTGTTGCCGATGCTTTCACAGAGGTCTGTGAAAGGTGTTTACAACAGAATGTATTATTTTCATAATTATTTCTACAGTTTGCTGATTGGGCTGCATGTTGGGGCAGCTGGTAGCATGGTGGCACGGCGTTAGCGTGAACTCTTCATGCATGCATGTGCTTTCTCTGGTTTCCTCACACAGACTGAAAACATGCAGGTTACTGGAGACTCTAAATCATCCCTAGATGTCAGTGTAAGTCTGGTTGTGTGTCCCTGTGATGGACCGGACACCTGTCCAGGGTGTCCACTAGGGCTGGGTGATATGACGATTTTAGACAGTTTTACGATCTACCCATGTGACGGTCTGTCATTTTTGAGAGACCGTTTTATCACGATTCACAGCTCTGCTGTCGAATTTCTGCCTCTGAATGAAAAGGGAACTTACCCCAGGCGAATGACACGCCTTTGTTTGACCCTTAACCAATCAGAGTGAGTCATAGTAATATATTAGTGCCCTGCTTGTTTTCACCTGTGTGTGAACAAACATGGCTTCGGCCGCGGCCGAGAGCGACAACGAGGTTTTCGTTCCGAAGAGGAACGCCTCGTCCGTTATATGGAACTGGTTTGGTTTTTCACCAGATGACAAAGAGCAGCGAAACGTCATTTACAAGGAGAGCGTCAAGGCAAGTGATGGCAACACCACAAACTTGTTTAATCACTTGAAAAGAAGGCATCCCAAACAATACAATGAGAGCCAGCTGGCAGCTAAAGCTAAAAAGCCTGCAGCTGCAGCGGCTAGTGCTTCTTCCAGGCAGCAAACGCTAACAGAAACACTCACAAAACTCACTCCTTACGACAGAGACAGCAGACGACGGAACAGCGCGACAGATGCAGTGACGTACCACTTGGTTAAAGATTTGTGTCCCGTGCGAACAGTAGGAGCGGGATTTAAGAAAATGATAAAAACATTGGATCCGCGCTTTTCAGCCGCAAGTATTTTTCGAACACCGCCATTCCACGCATGTACGCTGAATGCAAAGTGAGCGTTGCAGAAAATATTCAGAATGCGCAGTTATTTGCTACCACAAGCGATCTCTGGTCCAGCCGCACATCAGAGCCGTATTTGAGCTTAACTATCCACTACATGAGCAACTGGGAGCTACATAGTATTTTGAACAAGTTAATGTTTGCACAATACGTTTGCAATTGACATGTTTGCACTTTAAATATGTTTACGATTTTAATTTATGTTAAGTTACTTGAAAAACGAGAAAAACTGATTTTTGTAATTGTTTCTCTCAGGGCTTTTATCATCTCTGGTGTGAGTTTAAAATATAAGTGTGTTAGCACTGTGCTGATTATCCCTAATATGAATAAATGTTTATTTATTCAATGTTTCTCTTCTTTAATACGCAATTGAAGTTATGCTATTCATGGATAAAAAATCGTGATAAAATCGAAATCGTGATAAAATATTGGAAAAATGGTGATATTCTATTTTTGCCATATCGCCCAGCCCTAGTGTTCACTGCATCCACCTGAAGACTGCTGGAGTTAGACACCAGCGCCATGTGAAGATGCTTATTCCACTTGTCATTTGGTGAAAAAGTTTGCTCTTTCTCTCAGAACCTCGTCTTGTCCTGACTCCTTCAAGACCCAGTTCTGATCTCCTCAGTTCTCGCCCTCCTCAGTCCCAATCGGTCCCAATCCAGCCTCATAACTCCAATTCCAGCCTTCATCCCCCTCACTCCACCAGCCAGACTCCAGCTCCCACAATGCACATCACCGGACTTCCGATCCACATGACATTTCCCGGGCAAATTTCAGGAAGTGTAAATCACAATCAGGGCTCAGTCATCAGGAACCTTGTCCGGAGTAATCCGACCATTCAGTTTATGTTTTCTGACCAGACCAACGGATTCATTCAGCCTGTCGCCTTCCTGTAAATCTGTTCCTTTATTCCGGAACCACAGCACGCTCTCGTCTCCTTTCTACCTGCACGCCGCGATTCCTTTATTAACTGTTCAAATCCAGTGCCAGTCACTCATCGCTTGGATCATAACACCACGCCACATCCAATCTCATGCTTCTGTCTGCTCAGTCCCAGCCAGATACTGACAGCAATAACATTTTAAGGTGGTATGACTGATTCCATTCCCTTCAATTCCATTTATTTGATCAAGCACATTTAAAAACAGCACGTGAGCTGACCAAAGTGCTGTACAGGGGTATAAACCTATAAGGTTAAACGGATAATATAAAAGAATAAAACAGCTAGAGCATAGCGCAAAGAACCGAACAAGAGAAGTCAATAAAATCAGTAAAAGAACTGTGTAAACAAACCTAGATAAAATAGCTAGGTAGTAAAAGCAAGGGAATAAAAGTAAGTCTTTAAGTGAGACTTAAAAAACCCCAGTGGAGGAGGAGAGTCTGATATTCAGCGGGAGATCATTCCAGAGTTTCGGAGCACGGACAGAAAAAGCTCGTTCACCACGGGGTTTGCAGCGTGGACGGGGAATCTGTAGTAGGTGTAGGTCACCTGAACGGAGAGTCCTGCCCGGCACACAAGGAGTGAGTAACTCGGATATGTAAGGTGGTGCTATGCCATTCAGCGCCTTAAAAACAAACAATAAAATTTTAAACCGTACACGGTAGTGCACAGGAAGCCAGTGAAGTCTTGCTAAAATTGGAGTGATGTGCTGCCGACGGCCAGTATTCGTCATAAATCTTGCTGTTGCATTCTAATGACCTTCTGACCCACAGTGATGCAGGGGACTGTTCTGTTCTGGTCCTGCTGGACCTGACTGCAACCTTTGACACTGTTGACCATCACCTGCTACTGGAGAGGCTGAGAGACTGGGTAGGCCTATCAGGATCTGCTCTGGAGGGGTTCTCCTCTTATCTCTCTGAGCGCTCCTTTTCTGTGGCCGTCTCCAAGTTTAGGTCCTCCACCACCTCCCTTACCCATGGTGTCCCACAAGGTTCTGTGCTGGGGCCTCTGCTCTTCCTCCTCTATCTGCTTCCCCTTCAGCACATCCTGAGCTCCTTCAAAGGAATCTCCTACCATCTTTATGCAGATGACATCCAACTGTACATCTCCTTTAAGCCCCACGAGATGTCTAAGCTGCAGCTGTTACACACCTGCTTAGACTCTATCAAAACCTGGATGGTGGGAGCTTTCTTCAGCTGAATGAAGATAAGACTGAGATCCTCATCTGTGCCCCAGACAAGCTGGTTCCCAAAGTCAGAGACTCTCTTGGTCAGCTTGCTTCTCACACCAAACCTTCTGTCAGGAATCTTGGTGTGACCTTTGACCCAGCTCTCACCCTGGACTCTCATGTCAGTTCTCTTAGTCGCTCTTCCTTCTTCCATCTCAGGAACGTTGCTAAGCTGAGTCTCATTCTGTCCCGCTCTGAACTTGAGACAGTTCTCCACACCTTCATCTCCTCACGCTTAGACTACTGTAACTCTCTTTTCACGTGTCTGAGCAGAACCTCCCTGAACCGTCTACAGGTGGTTCAGAACGCCTGTGCTCGGCTTCTGACCAAGTCCTCCAAACACACCTACATCACCCCGCTTCTCCTCCAGCTTCACTGGCTGCCAGTCAACTTCAGGGTTCATTTCAAGATCCTGGTTCTGGTCTATAGGGCCTTACATGGACAAGCACCATCTTACATTGGTGATCTTCTTAGTCCCTACACCCCCAGCAGGTCCCTGAGGTCCAGTGATCAAAGCCTACTGGTTGTGCAGCACCAGGCTAAAGGTCAAAGGTGACAGATCATCTGCTGCTGTGGTCCCCAGACTCTGGAACTCTCTCCCCCTGAGCCTGAGATCAGTGGACTCAGTGGTCTCCTTTAAAAAGCAGCTGAAGACTCACTTGTTCAAGCTGGCTTTTGTATGACCTTCTTCACCTCTCTCTCTTTATTCTGCTCTCCCCACCTATTCCACCTTCCTCAGGATCCACTGGTTTCCCTCTTTCCTGTTCACTCTCTCTCTTTCTTAACATTTTTAATCACAATTGTCTCTTTTTGCTCATTTTAAATATATTTTTAAACATTTTCTAAATGTTTTTTTATATTTTTACATTTTTTGTTTTTGTGAAGCGCCTCATGATTTTTATCTTGAGAAGCGCTGGAAATTATATTTTCTTCTTCTTCTTCTTCTTCCTCTTCTTCTTTGTATCAGCTGAAGGTGAGATAATGCGGCTTTTGAAATGTCAAACAGAATTGCATTGGAGTAATCCAACCTTGAGGTGATGATAGTGTGAATAGTTGTCTCGAGGTGGCACCGATTCAGAATGGGTTTTAGTTTGGAAATACTTCTCAGCTGATAAAAACATGATGTAACAACGTGATTAACGTGACGTCCATTTTTAGAGCCGCATCCATTTTAATTCCAAGATTAACAATTGTTTGACTAATTTTAAAAGGAAGAGCAGAAAACTCAGGAGCGGAGGAAGACGAGCCATTAGTAGTAAAAACAATAAACTCTGTCTTAAAATCATTCAGGAGCAGAACATTTGCTGACAGCCAGTCTTTAACCTCACTCAGGCAATCAAGGAGCAGCTGGATGGAGGTAAAAGTCTTCAATGGAACATAAATCTGGCAGTCGTCTGCATAAAGATGAAAGTTAATGTTGAACTTCCTAAAGATTAGCCCCAGTGAAAGAATATAAATGCTAGATAAAAGGGGGCCGAGGATAGAACCCTGTGGCACGCCCCAAGGAAGAGCAGCAGAGGGAGATGATCAGTCGTCCATTCTAACTGTAATAGACCTGTTGTCAAATATAGGAGCAGAACCAGTCAAGCGCAGATCCCTTAATGCCGACCAAATTCTCAAGGTGGGACAATAAAATGTCATGGTCAACCGTGTCAAATGCAGCTGAGAGGTCCAACATCACCAGGGCAACATGGGAACCGGAATCAGTGGCTAAAATAATATCATTAAAAACCCTGATGTGAGCGAGTTCTGTGCTGTGATATCGTCTAAAACCAGACTGAAACTTATCCAAGACCCCAAAATTGTTCAGATGGGGCATAATTTCATCATAAACAGCCTTTTCCAACACTTTTGACAAGAAGGGGCGCTTTGAAATGGGGCGACTGATAAACTATCTGTAATGAATGTTTGCATAATTTACTCAAGTGTTCACAAAGAAATGCTGGAATGTTTCTAAGAGTCCCAGCTTGGATGAGAGCAACAAATCATCAGCAGATTCTGCTTCTGAAACATCTGCTAACCTTTTCTTCAGCAGCTTCTAAACGCTTCTGAGGAGTCAGAGTTCACAGGTTTATTAAAACAAGTCAAAGCTAAAAGAGAAGCTTGACTCAGATTTTACATAAAAATCTGATTTATGGTGGTTTTAATGAACTCACAGAGGAAAGGAAATGAGGATCCAAAGTTTCTGCATCACAGAAGCTGGACGTTAGACTCGGATTACGTTGGAAGCAGGGGTGTGTCCAGGGAGTGGCCTGGGGTAGCACATGCCACCCTTGGAATCTGATTGGCCACCCCAGGTGCCAACACACTAATTTATCTTTAAATAGGCTTTTCATTGTCCACAAAAGGCTTGGGGGTAAAACTAAATTGCATAGCCATTGGTGCCACCCATGCACATTGTTGGGCCTCACCTGGGCCACCCCATTTTAAAAGATCTGGACACGCCACTGGTTGGAAGGAGCAAAAAAGTCCAACTTTCTCCGAGGGCAGAGGAAGTCTGGAATCTTATCTTCTCTGAAAACTGAACAGCAGCAAAGCTCAGAATGTATCCTTCACTCATCTGGGACTCAATCCCACCTGCAGATCCAACTAAAACACGCCTGGGCATCCGTTTGAGGGCGGCTGTCAAAACGGAGATGCGTGCTCATGAGCACAAAAGAAGAGACCAGGTCGCCAGTTGTTGATGGATCGCAGTCAGAGGTGGGTGTGTGTTTCTCCCACCCGGATAAACTGTGACCCTTCTAGGAGTAGAGAGGCCGTGAAAGCAATCTACTTGTATAATTGCCTGTCAGAAGGGAGCCAGGTACTGCTGGGGCGAAACACAGCATATCATCCCCTAATCTACAAAGAACTGGTGCCAAGTGTGCACGTGTGCTCACGGGCATGTGCAACACAAAGGCAGGATGTGTGCTGAGGCATGTTTCGTACACAAGATCATTATTTTTCTTTTTACCAAGAAGTGGAGGGGGTTCAGACCTGAGAGTTTCTGTGGGTTAGAGTTGTCTGATTGTGTCGTAGTTGGATCCGTGCGCGTAGGTGCGCACGGAGGGGGTGGCTCGTGCGGCGCTGGTGCACGTGCCGCAGTAATTGTTCTTTCCTCAAATAGCTGCTGTCATAGTTACTCCCTGCCTGTGGGTAGGTTGTTGGAACACATTTTCACCTGAAACCTTTAAAAACTTTTAAAGCAACAGAAGTTTTCACCGAGCGGAGAGCATGTCCTGCTGCCCGCTCACGCCTCACCTGCTTCTCGTTCTCGTCCTCCAGCCTCAGACGCTCCTCGATGCAGTTGCGGGCCTGCAGGAAGACCTTCCTCTGGGTGCGTTCGGTGAGAATCCTCACAAACACGCCCGACAGGTTGACACTGGTGAAGAGCACCACGTTGGCCAGCAGCTGCACACAAAGAAGAGCATGTTTCAGCAGAAAGGTCATGCGGGTTCACGTGGAACCAGAACCATCCACGTGTGGTCTGACCCGAATGAAGGTGTCATGGTCCGAGGTGAGTGGTTCACTCATGACCTCTGAGTGCTTAATTGCAGGTGAGTGGCACTGAGGAGCGGGCAGCTGCAGCCAATCTGTCATCTACCAGTTGGCGTATAAAAGGAGCAAGGAGACGACATCACCTCGCCAGATGATTGATCACTTTGGTACAGTCCAACCTGAGATCACGAAGCCCACTCTCGAGTTTAGAAATCGTGCACTTGTCTTGAGCTTTAGCATATTTGTAATTCCTGTCCCCTGTCTTCAGGTATCCTCGCCATCACCACCTCGTCAGCCATACCCACGGATTATCTCACTGGACCACGTCTCCCCGCTCAACCTGACCGACCCGCTCTCACCCCGCACTCACCTTCGCTCATCTGGATTCTCCTCTCAAGCTCGACCCTCACCTCAGGCCTGACCACCCTCCTCATCTTCCACTAATTCCCTAACTCACCTCCACACTTCAACCTCACTCAAACCCTCGGCTCATGTTGACGGCGCTCCATCAGTTACCCTTTTCTAATAAATATTGTTTAGCCCTTTCATCCAGTCTCCGTGTATGATTCTGGATGTCCTGGGTTAGGAAACTAAACCAGAACATGACAGAAGGCTGTGCCGAGGACAAGCACGAGGACAAAGTGCATCATGCTGAGGTTCTAACCAGATCTCTGGTTCTGATCCGTTTGCGGGTTTCAGGGTAGAAACTTCTGGTGGGAATTTGGCCCTATGGCACCAGGAAGTCAACAGAACTCAAACAATCACTTTCTTTTGTTGATTTTTTTTTAATAATCTTTGTCATTTTGGTTGAAAACAAACATGTTTACATGTTGAGAAGTTGGTTCATCCTTGGTTTGTTTCAAGATGGAGATTTTAAAATCAGGATTCACAGAAAAGGTCCTGATGGTAAATGGCCTGTATTTGATATAGCGCCTTCTAGAGTCCTGGAACCCCCCAAGACGCTTTACAACACAATCAGTCATTCACCCATTCACACACACATTCACACACACATGGTGATGAGCTACGATGTAGCCACGGCTGCCCTGGGGCGCACTGACAGAGGCGAGGCTGCCAAGCACTGGCGCCACTGGTCCCTCCGACCACCACCAGCAGGCAAGGTGGGTTAAGCGTCTTGCCCAAGGACACAATGACAGCAACAGACCGAGCGGGGCTCGAACCTGCAACCTTCCGATTACGGGGCGAGCATGATGTTTTCTGCTGCAGATTTAGAAGTCGGCGCCTTCTCTTCTGGTTTTCTAACAGGTAAAGATTTCAAACTGTATACCTTTGGTCTTCTGGTACAAAATGTACCAACTGAGAGCAACTGTTGGGACTAACCTCTGCAGCCCTGGATGTGTGCGTCAGATCAGAGCTGCAGACAGGAACGAATCAACCGTTACGGCAGGAATGCGCCCTTTGGCCTCAGGTAGGAGGAAAACCCCGAATCTGACGGATGGGGATGAAGAGGTAATCAGATGTTTATGAAGATTTGTTTTAATTACTGAGCGTCTCATACATTTTCATGCTTTATCAGACTAAAAGTCCAGTCTTCGCTCAGAGTTGTGAAGCAAACTGCCTCCAAGGGACAGTAAAACCGGGATCTAGACTAGGGTGCATTTGAAATGAGTCCTGTGTGTGTTTAAAACTGAATGTGGAGTAAACCGGCTCCAACAGGCCTGTGTGGAGACAGAAAAGCTGCTAGGATCCAACCCAGGACTGCTCTGGAACCAAAGGCTCTGGTGTTTCTCACAAGACAAAAGGAATAATGTGTAAATCTGTAAATTATCCTAACGTGCTTCTGTAACAGCTTCATTTGCACGAATCTCCTCAGATCTGATAAGCTTTCTGCTTCCTGTGAGTCTGGTCCAGTTTCAGCACCGGGGGGCTGGACAGCTCCTCCAAACTGCTGCGTAAAATCCGTTTCCGCTGCTACAACTTCCCTATCCTGGGGCTAAAATCAATGCTGAACGTTTTGTTAACCTTTTCCTCTCCAGGGAAAACTCAGATGCGTAAAAACTGCAGTTTGTGAATCCTCCTGCGCACCTCAGAAGAACAACAAGAAGTTGAAGGTTTTTGGAGTGAAAGTTTGACTTCCTTCCCTGCACATGCATCTGGTAAACGTGTTCACCAGACAGTGGATGGGTGCAGACGGGTTGCGGGTGCAGCACTCACCGGTCTCCAAAGCTTCTGTTTCCTCCCGCTGACGGACGTTGCAATGACAATGAAGTGAGATGCAGCCAGCAGGACCCCGAACAGCACGGCCAGCAGCGTCCGCACGGGCAGCAGGATGTAAGCCACGAGGGTGACCAGCATGAGCTGCCACACGCCCTGCTCCGGGACAGCGGCGGTCACCGGCTCTGACGTGCCCAGCGCCAGCGGGAACGGGCAGCAGAGCAGCGCAAAGATGAAGCTGAACAGCAGCGCCAGCTTCGCTATCTGCTGCAGCTGCGTCACCTGCAGGTATTTGACGTTAGTGACGATGAAGAGCGACAGGAACACCACGCAGTGCACCGGGTAGGATCCCTTGGACAAGGTGAGCCGCGGGCTGGACAGCAGCTCCACCAGAGACAGCGACGACGCGGCCACGATCAGCACCGCCAGCGCCTTGAGGGTGGCGGTCTGCTCTAGCTTCAGGTTGTAGTTCTGGAACAGAGCCTCCAGTTCGTGGCTGTTGAACTCGTCCTCGCAGGCGATGGCCCCCAGCGGCGCCCCGGCCGGGCAGCGACCCTTCCGCCGCCGCGTCTTAACTCTGTCGGAAGGCATCTCCTGCATGGTCCGGCCATTCATGAAGCGGGGATGGCGCACGACGCCTCAACTTTCCCGCGGCTCCCTCCTCCTGCCGGGAATGGAGCTGGCACCCCCTCCCGGTTCATGGGTGATGTCCAAGGTTCGGGCTCGGTGTCAGAGGGGAGAGGGTGGCACGGCAGCAGAGCACCGCGCGCGCGCTCTGTTCCACAGTTTGTGATGAATGTTGGTGTCGTCAGGAAAGTACCCCGACCACTGCGTCTCTCTCTCTCTCTCTCTCCCTCTCACTCTCTCTCTCTCCCTCCCTCTCTCTCTCTCTCTCTCTCCCTCTCTCTCTCTCTCCCTCCCTCTCCCTCTCTCTCTCGCTCTCTCTCTCTCTCTCTCTCTCTCTCTCTCTCTCTCTCTCTCTCTCTCAGCGCGCGCGGACCACCTGTCTTGCCTGAGAAAAGGTTACCTGTGATCCTCCAACAGGACTGAGTGATCAAACATGAATCTCAGCCTAAACACTTTCATTTATTTTATTAATTATAAATCCTCACTTTGTTCGTATCCCTCCATCGTTGGGAGAGGGAAATGCATCCCATAACCATCGCCCCCACCCCCCGGTCAGGCAGCGTTAATGATGGGTCAGTGGTTGGGGTCCGGGTGTCTGCAGTCAGAGCGGATGTAGTTCCCGGCTAAAAATAGACGCGCTGCGCCGGTGGATGGTCCAATATAGCAACAACTGGGTCTTTAGGTTATCCAGAGTTATCTCTGTAGTTATGCTGCTATAGGCTTAGTCTGCTCTTTAACTGTATTATTTCCTGCTATGTGTTTTTCTCCCCAGAAGAAGCTACAACGATGTTCTGCTGAGCTGTGGTGGCCTCATGGAGGGGGCCATCGTCTAGCACACTGCTGCTAACCACTTAAACATTCTCCCTCTCCTGATAATAACTAGTGTGTGTGTGTGTGTGTGTGTGTGTGTGCGTGCGTGCGTGCGTGCGTGCGTGCGTGCGTGTGTGTGTGTGTGTGTGTGTGTGTGTGTGTGTGTGTGTGTGTGTGTGTGTGTGTGTGTGTGTGTGTGTGTGTGTGTGTGCTCTGTCTTCTCGATCCCCAGTGAGTCATGAAGGATGGCTGCTTATACTGAGCCAGGATTCTCTGGAGGTTTCTTCCTGTTAAAAGGGAGTTTTCCTCTCCACTGTCGCCATATGCTTGCTTAGTATGAGGATTGCTGTATAGTCAGTGATACTAGTCAGTGACTTGATGCAATTTGCTGGGTTCCTTATCTAGGAAACTTTTTTTCTGATTGGCTTAATGAACTGACCTGGATTGGAATGTTTCTTATGTGAAGTGCCTTGAGACGACTCTTGTCGTGATTTGGCACTTTATAAATAAACTGAATTGAATTTAGATTTTGCACACATGAAGCTGTAAATTCTGGTGAAAATAATCCTGTCATGAAGTTGATCAGAGCGTTTAACTTTCTTGAAGTTCTCTCTTCGGTGCATGCGTGGATCTTTAGAAGGCAAACTGAGCTTTGACACTCACACTAATGACCTTATTTTTATCCTGCTTCAGGAATCAATGAGGAGGCTCACCGCTGTGGCGAGTCGGTCAGTGTGATGCATCGTTTGGTCCATTTCCAGCTCATCTTTAATCAGAGTTCAAATCAAAGATAATCAAACCAAGTCCAAGTGAAGATGATTCTGAACTTTCTCACAGATGAATTACCCTTAAATGCTGCTGATTTTCTGCTGAACAGGTTCTCACCACGATACGATGTTCCTTTTCAGCTCAAAGTGTTGTACTAAATGCTTTTGGTGTTCTTGAACCACTCCCTCTGCAGTCTGGAATATCTTCTCGCAGCCTTGTTTCTGTGAAACGTAAAATGCTGCAATCCTCACATTCCCACATTATTTTCCCTCCAACTCCAGGAATTTCATTTTCTCCTCATCCACTGCCAGAGGAAAATGTTTAAACTTCCTCCTCCTTGCTTCTCCCTCTGCTGCTGGCCAGCATGCAGAGACCTGGAGTGTTTTATTGAGTATTATGTTGGCTTTAGAGAGTTCAGGCCGCTGCCCCTGCATGCTAACTCTGGCAAGGTTCCACTTTATAAATATGCACGAGTGCCAGAACCACCAGCAGAAATGAATTCATCAGCATCCAGAAGGGAAAAGTATTCAGGTAACTATTTTAACTGCATGGTGGTGCAGTGGGCAGCACGGTGGCCATGGTAGCAAGAAGGTTGCAGGTTTGAATCCCGGCTCAGGGCTTTCTGTGTGCAGTTAACATGCTCTACTCATGCATGAGTGGGTTTCCTCCCACTGTGGATGTAGTATTTTTTTAGGGGGGGTTATGATCACCAGTTTCTACATGCTCCTGTTCCACTGCCCTGCAGAGAGGAGCAGCCCCTCCTCCGCTCCTCCTCCTCCCTCCCGCCTTCCAGCTGCGCTCAATCCCTAATCAGCTTCTGAGCTTTTAAAAGGGCGTGGCCAGAAGAACCAGGAAGCAGAAGGAGTGGGGAAGATCTTGAGAGTGAATGAAATCCAGACACACCTAGTTGTGAACCTAGTGCAGTTTCATTCTCTGAGTTCTGTGGAGCTTTTGGAGATTGTGCTCAATAGAAGATTGGTTAGTTTGAACCTACTTCCTGTGCTTGCTCAGTGGAGCCTTTGTAGAGGTTAAGTTAACCTGTCGGCTGTGTGTGCTCAGTGGAGCATAAGTATTGCTTTTGGTGTGTTTGCTCAAAAGCGCTTTGATTTAGTAATTATTACTGTTTTGTGTCCATTACCTTAACAGCCCTCAGTCTGTTTGGACTTTACTTTATTGGACATTACTTTCTATTTTTGCCCAAAAAAGGGGGAATAGCTGAATTTGTGAGTCGACTCTGACTTATTGGCATATTATTTTAGTGGAGCTGAGCCCCAGCTTGCGTGTTCCCTCAAGTCCTTGTTTTTTCCCTCTTTAGAACCTTCAGTTCTTGTGTTTAATGGACCTAGTAACCTTACATGAGCTTCGTCATTTATTTGTTATAAAATCGTTTGCTTTTAAAATCCTGACCCCGTGCCTTTTATGTCAGGACGTCCTTCACCAATACCAACACCAGTCGTAACGGGGGGGGGGGGGGGACATGACTCCCCACCCCCACCCACACACACACACACACACACACACACACCTTTTCCAAAGTACATTTTTGTCCCCTGCACTTTTCACCGTCCAAAACCATTACACCAAATCACACACACACACCGGTTGAGCACTAGGACCAAGCGAAAAATGACCGCTTGTGTTGAAGCCTGATCCCAGTACATATTTATTTTGTACATTTACTATAAAGATGACCCCCCACCTCACCCCACCCCACGCCACCACTTCTAAAGTCAAAACTACATCCATGCCTCCCACGGACCAGAAACACGCTTTCCATGTTACCTGGAGAGTGAGGTTACAGGTTGCATTTATTTATTTTTGAATGACATACGAACTTTTGTGATAAAAGATTTCAGAAACTCGCATTGAGCAACAAATCTGAAACTACAGAACACCTGTTGTGGCTTTTAGGGCCTGAAATGTTAAAAGCTTTTATTGTTGTCCTCGCTGCTCAGAGCGTTGGCCCTTATTCGTGGTGCATCACTTCCAGCTGTGAGCTGCTTCGGCCGTTTGGATCACCTCCTCATCCTCGCTGCCTTCACTCAACGCATCTTCTCACCTGCAGAGGGAAGTGAAACATCAGTCTGACACTCAAACGCCGCTTTCATTTCTGTCTCTCCCAAAGTAAGCGACAGATTCTTTTTTTTTTTTTTTTTTTGGACCATCCTTCCCTTCAGGATGGCTGACAGTCCCCGCCGTTGCTATGGCAACAGAGGCAGTAAGGCTCACAGTTGTGACTGATACGCTGCTGAGGTGTTTCCCGATCTGACACCCGGCTCCCTCTCCGTCTTTGTCTCCTGTTGTGCCGCTGCCTCTTCTCCCTCACATCTCCCCGACTTTCCTTTCAGGTGGTTTGAGATGATGATGCGTGTTTGTATCCGTCTGCGGTGCCGCGGTGACACGGCGCCCTGCCCTGCTGCCTCACTCTGCTCACTGACATTTCTCCAAATTGAGGCTCTGACATGAAGGACAGGTGGAGATGAAGCTTTAGAGAGGTGACCAAACCACTCAAACCTTCACTGCAGAAGATCAGACACCAGAATCTTAGGGAGCTGCAAGGAAACATGAATCCAATCCAAAAGGTTTAATTCAAGCTGACGGGATGCATGTCGCCTGCTGGCTTTCACTCCAGAGTTTCGACTAAGATCACGTTGAGCTGAAAACGGGTGGAGTTGTAGTTGTTTTGGTCAAACCCTGAACATGTGGCTGAGAAGAGGAATAGAGACAAGAGGACCTCAGGGCCGCAGAGAACGTTCATATTTTTAAGTCCAGGCTCAAGACCCACCTATTTAGGTTAGCTTTTATTTAATTATTTACTGCGGTTTTATTTCTCGTTTTACATGATTATATTTTATTACTTGCTTTGCATGTTTTATATGATTATACTTTAGCATTGTTTACATTATTTAATATTATTTTACTGTCCATATGATTTTGTTTATTACTTATTTTCTTGGGTTTGTCGATTATATTAGCTCTTTTATTTTCATCCAGTGTTTTCTCTGTGGGGGCCCTCTGCCCCGGGGGCGTTGGTCAACTGTTGCTTCCTGGGCGCTCTACAGGTAGTGTTTAAGTGGAGGTGGGGGTCAATGCTCCCCCTCCTCTGAGCGGCCTGACTTAGTGTGGAAGACCTGATGCTGCCGGGGCAGACGGCTCCTCTGATGGCGTTTCCTTGCCTTACCTTACTTGGCTCATCTGGACTCAGCCGAATATAATTTTTTACTGTGTGTGTGTGTGTGTGTGTGTGTGTGTGTGTGTGTGTGTGTGTGTGTGTGTGTGTGTGTCTGTCTGTTAATGTTTTTAAACTGTTATGGGAATTTGGGGTCATTTTGTAAAGCACTTCGTTTGAAAATCGCTTTATAAATAAAATCTGATTGATTGATTGACAAACTAAAGCCGATGAATGAACAGGATCAGACATTAAAACTGCAATAAGACTACGACAGACTGAGATGGCTTTTTATTGGTGCCACTACAAAGTACTAAAAAAAATCCATCACTGATCTTTAGATCAGAGAAGGTCGAAGGAAACCCCTAAAAACAGGTAAGGACATAGGAGTTAACAACTTATCCAGCAGAGGATTAAGAGATGTTTTGTGTTGCCGACAGGGGCGGATTTAGGACTGAAGAAGATCCGGGGCTTAACACACACACGTGACACGCACTAGTCAACATCATATTTGTCTTGTACCACATAATTTTTAATCTCATACAGTATTAAGCATGTTCAGGGCAGAGTATTGTTCCTGTTAGAGTTTAGTGTGAGATGATAGTAAATATTCCCTTTCTTTCCCCAACAACTTTACCTGATAAGCTAACTTTAGGCAAACCAGCAGCACAACAAATATTTTCAAATTAGACTCACAAACCTGAGTCAACACCAGTCTCATCAAAGCTGGGGTTCTGTCGCTGTACTTTTGGTCTAAAAACACGTCCTTTTGTCCATCTTCACTCATGCGTTTCAGGCAGAGAGTGTAGAAGAAGCCGGTGTCGGTACAGTATCTGCTCGGGGTCCTTCGACTGCCGATGACGTCAAAGTACGGCAAACCGACTCGGACAAAATACACTACACATCTATACTGTTGGAAAGAATTTAGCAGTTTCGTTATTAAAATAATGTTTCTTAAGACGTAAGTTTGTGTTTATAATAGTATTTGTAAAATAAAACACTATATTTGATTCATGTTGAACTCCTCTTTGAGCACATCCCTTGAAGGATCATAGGTATTAGCAACACCTGTGAAATTGTATTTGCAGGAAAGAAGTGTGTCCCATTTATTGAAGTATTTGTGTTGAGTTTTTGACGTCTTGTCCATGCGTAGTTCAGTTACGCTCATAGCTGCTAGCCAAAGCTCTGGAGTTAAAAGTTTTCTGGCTTTACTAAAATACCTGTCTGTACTTATTTGATTGATGGTAGTTTTACTTTCTATTAGACTCCAAATGTAATCATTTGGCACATTTCTAATTCATAATTTGTAATAATGTAATCGGCGATATTAGCATTAGCATTCCTATGGGTTTTCCATGTATATTAGCATTGCGCTAACCACTCGCTGCCAAATTGCTGCCTTTGCCATTAGAAAATCTCCTTTTGTCACATCGCAATTTAATTGCACATGCAGTTAATCGTTCAGCCCTAATATACTTGCAGCTCTATGCTAAAAGTGTATTTTCAAAGAGGTAACGATGGATTTCTTTGTAAAAGTTGTCCATCTTTCCAATAGAAAAAATTTGCCTGGACCAACGTCACGTGATAACAACGTTACATGATTATGTAATTCCGTAAGGTTCATGTTCAGCCAATCAACTACTTAGACGTCATCGGCAGTCGACGGACCCGAGCCGATCTTGTACCGACACCGGCTGCTGAAGGACTTCTTCTTCAGTGGTGGAGGCTCAGGCAGGCTGTATACAAACTACTGCCAGCTGCTCCCTCTCTGTTGGACTTTGGTACTGCATGTTACTTCCACGTTTTAGATCTGGGGCTTATCATTAAACATCAGGGGCTTCAGCCCAAGTAGCCGGGCCTAACGCCGCCCCTGGTTGCCGACACCGTGAGAAGACAGATATGAGTCCGGGCAACACATAAGCCTTTTTAGCGTTAGCAGATATCTGCTGATTTCTCTGGCATGGACACCAACATGCTTAAAGAAAGTACATTGGTTATAAAATAATTATTCAACAGAAACAACATGAAACTCAGACAGAGGTGATGTTTGTGGCTTCTGACTCTAAATCATGAAGGTCAGGTACCCAAGTTATCCCTCTTCAATTATTGTTGACTTGCATTAAGTAGATTAAATCACTGCCTGTCACTCATTTTCTGAACCGCTTTTTCAGAAAGGTGACAGAGAGCTGGTGTCCGTCTCCAGCAGTTCCCTGGCGAGAGGCAGGAGACTCCACACAAAGACCACAACTAGCCACAAAGTCACTCACACCCAGGGACAGTTCTCAATTTAGCCTTTATGTCAGTTTTTAGTCTGTGGAAGGAAAGCCAACACAGGCATGGGAAGCACATTCTAACTCCAAGCAGAAAGGCTGCAGCCAGGATTCAAACCTGCAACCCTGCTGCAAGGCAAAAGCTCTACCAACTGTGACATCATGCAGCTAGGATTGATGCATGCTCGTAAAATCGGTCCTAGCTTGTTCGTCTTTATAATCATAAATCAACGACTATGAAATTGCCAACCGGTGTTCCACAAGGAGCTATCCCTGGACCATTACAACAGTGTCTACATTAATGATCGTCCATCTGTTTGTCATATCTTTGTTATTAACTAATTAAACGCCATTCACTAAAGTCGTCAATTGCATTTTTTTTTTACTGGGTGGGTGCCGGAACGAGCCCCTGCCCCATGAGAACAAACATCAGGTCTCTAAAGCTGATCTTTGTCTGCAAATGCCACACGTCACGTGATCAGGAAGCAAAAAATTCATGAATTAGGAGATGGTTTATTTTATTTTATTTATTTATTTGCTGTGATAAAAGCGAGGCGCGAACCTTTAAAAGCCAGAAAAGCTTCTGCAGCTCGCAATTCGACAACGAATTATGAAAGAACGGCTAAAGCTAGAAACACGCTGATTCTTCTTGATGTAAGCAGTGAGTTTCTTACTCTTTCTTTTGCTAGATTTGGTGTTTACATAATCATAGAGGAGCACAATGTTCTGTGACTCTTCAAAAAACCGTGAAAACGCAAAAAAAAAAAAAAACCTGGCAGCTATAGGGGCTTTCCTGATCAGGAAACTGTCATGTTCTGGGGGAGGTGTCTAACCCAAGACATGCAGAATCAACCCAAGACGCAGACTGATGAGAAAAAAATAAGATTTTTATTTTTGAAACGACAACTAAAAGCGCACTGGGAAGTCTAGCGGACAGGGAAACGGGAATGCAGCGTCTGGAGGGGAAAGCAGAATGAGGTGAGTCCTGAGGAGTAAGTCAAAACTGGATGGTGCAGAGTAAAGACTTACTGGGTTGTGTGGGAATGGGGCAGATGGGAAGGTGATGAGCCGGGGTATATCCACGGGGGCGTCCTGAGCTGGAGAGGGAGCGTAGGTCAGTCAGGATGGATGGATGAACGTGGCTGAGTGATTCCGGAGTCCTATGGAGTGGTGGTGAGAAAACCCTGATGTGTCGAGACCTGAGGCGGGTGAGCAAAAATCACAAAGTCACACGAGTCCAGGAGTACAAGAGTTATCAGAAACTGATATCGAGACAAGGGCTGGAAACTACCAAACAGTAGCAATCATCCGGCATCGAGCTGTGCTCTCCATCCATCTTAAATAGCAGACCCGCTGATTGCTGACCAGGTGCAGCTGTAGCTCCCTCTCCTGCAAACACACACTCAAAGATAGTTTGGTGAGAGGAGTACTCTCCCCGGCTCACGACAGAAACGGCTGGCAGTGAGTGAGTTAACGTACGCTGATGACACTGTGGTTTACATGCATGGTTGCTGAAGGACCGGCCAACTCCACGGTCCCACAGTCTGAACGCAGAACTAAGTCTGTTTATATCAGGTGAGAAGCTACAAATAAAATAAAAAATATGTTGACTTTAACTCATTCACTGCCAGCGTTTCTCACTGCTTTTACTGTTTACGCGCTAGGATGATGTCGACACCAAAACAACCAAAACAAAGAGGAGACTCACCTCTTACATCAGGAAGAATCCGCACATTTTGAGCGTTATCCGTTCTTTCGTAATCCGTTGTTGAATTGTGATCGGCAGAAGCTTTTCCGGTTCGCTCCTCACCTTTTTTTACAGCAGCGGCCCAAAACGATCTCCTAACACATGGATGTTCTGCTTCCTGATCACGTGACGTGTGACGTACGCGGATGAAGATCGGCTTTAGAGCTGAGATGTTTGTTCTCACGGTGCGGGGGCTCGTCCGACGCCCACACCGTAAAAAAAATGCAATTGACGACTTTAGTCGTCATTGGCAGTGAATGAGTTAAACTAACATTTTAGGCTCAGGTGAGAGAGGTCTGTAACAGGGTCAGATATCTCTCAAACGTTGGGTTCACAAGAGCATCACGTGTCAGCAGAAGCAGCTAAGACGTGCGTGCATGCCACGATTCTGTCACATATCATGTACTGTTCAAGGTCCATTATCACCCTTTTCACCTTCCACAAGGAGAGATGATACCTGTCTACAGCCAGGTGATCCGGTCTTTGACTCATCACTAGAGTAATCCCAGCCAGGTGACTTCCTGGTCACATCCCTGATGATGAGCGTTTTGAGATCCAGTTGGCAAGAAGAACCAAGGAGAGATAAGTAGGAACAGGTCTCCTCAGAAAATGCATGAATAGAAACGCTCCAACAGAGATGAGCATGCTGCTGCCTCGCTGTGGTCGCATTCATGAATAAACCTGCTTCCTGCTATTCATGCAACCACAATTAACTCCATGCTTCACCCGTGAGGGACTGGAACAAACGAACAGAAGCTGACTCTCCTGCACAAACTCCAACCAACTGCTGGAGGACCTCATCAACTGTTTTGTGCTCGTAATTGTCCTGCAATACAAATGCAAGCTATCGTTGCATCTATGAGTAGAGAAAAAGCGTTTTAACTGTATGAAACATGAAAAGAAGACATGAATATCATCGCAATTCAAGATTTTCTGTGTATTTCAGTCTTCCATGTGCACGAGAGGGGGAACGAAGAGAGGAACACAGGAAGAAACTGCATTCAACAGCAGACTGCGTGTGTGTGTGTGTGTGTGTGTGTGTGTGGCCTCATGGGTTGCAATGTGTGTGTGGGAGTGTTATTGAGAGTTATTTATAATTCTGTATGTCAGCTCCTCTCATCTCAGCAAGAGACGTCGGAGAGAAGCTGAAAAACATTTCCGATGCAACCATTACTTATGTATACACATGCACACACACACACACACACACACACACACACACACACACACACACACACACACACACACACACACACACACACACACACACACACACACACACACACACACACACACACACACACACAACACACACACACACACACACACACACACTTGCACAGTCTGCGGAGCCTTTCAAATGGCACCAGTTGCATCTGAGAAGACTCACAGATTGTATGCGCTTTGACTCTTTTTATTTTTTCTTCCATATCCGAGAGCTCTTGGGAAGTTGGGCGATTAAAACCGGAATGTGATCCCGGATTGATGTAATTCCTGATTAATACAAGTTAATGATTAAATCAACTCAATCGCAGAACAGAAGTTTCATTACATAGCTGTTCCTCACCTCCATAAGAAATTGGTTTAAGGAAAAATGGTGTTTTTTGTGTAATTAATACGAAACCGTGCGGCAGATGATGATGATCAGCTCCCTTAGGGATGACGTTCCATCTAATGGGCTTCTATTGTTGCTTTTAGGAGTCTGCACAGTCGCTGTGGACCGTAAAGTGGGATTAGGCTCATGCTGGCGCAGGATTTCTCTCAAGTGACAAGTAAAATGATTTTAGCTCTCAATCGTATTCACAGTGGAGCTCGAGAAAAGATCAAAGGTCTCAGTCAGGTCCTACAGCACACTGTGATGATTTTAGGAGCCCCCAGCCTAAAGGAGGACGCGTGCAACTCTGACACTCCAGCAGCTTTCTTCTAAAACATGTTTATAATAAAAACCTACTGTGCAGGAGACATGATGTTTTACTGTGCTTCACAAACACACCCACATCACCCCGCTTCTCCTCCAGCTTCACTGGCTGCCAGTCAACTTCAGGGTTCATTTCAAGATCCTGGTTCTGGTCTATAGGGCCTTACATGGACAAGAACCATCTTACATTGGTGGTCTTCTTAGTCCCTACACCCCCAGCAGGTCCCTGAGGTCCAGTGACCAAAGCCTACTGGTTGTGCAGCACCAGGCTAAAGGTCAAAGGTGACAGATCATCTGCTGCTGTGGCCCCCAGACTCTGGACCTCTCTCCCCCTGAGCCTGAGATCAGTGGACTCAGTGGTCTCCTTTAAAAAGCAGCTGAAGACTCACTTGTTCAAGCTGGCTTTTGTATGACCTTCTTCACCTCTCTCTCTTTATTCTGCTCTCCCCACCTATTCCACCTTCCTCAGGATGCACTGATTTCCCTCTTTCCTGTTCACTCTCTCTCTTAAAATATTTTAATCACAATTGTCTATTTTTCTCATTTTAAATATATTTTTAAACATTTTCTAAATTCTTTTTTATATTTTTACATTTTTTGTTTTTGTGAAGCGCCTCGTGATCTTTATCTTGAGAGGCGCTATAGAAATGATATTTTCTTGTTCTTCTTCTTCTTATAATAATAATAATACAGACGACTTGGGGCAGCAGTGGCTCAGGTGGTAGAGCGGGTTGCCTCATGATCGGAGGGTCATGGGTTTGATTCCAGCTTCCGCCAGGGGTATCCTGCTGTTGTGTCCTTGGGCAAGACACTTCACCCAACTTGCCTGTGTTAGTGGTGGTCAGAGGGGCCGACGGCGCCAAATGGCAGCTTCGCCTCTGTCAGACCTCCCCAGGGCGGCTGTGGCTACGAGTAGCTTACCATCACTAGCAGTGTGTGAATGTGAGAGTGTGTGAAAGCGTCTTTGGGTGTCTAGAAAATCGCTATATAAGTTCAATGCATTATTATTATTATTATTATTATTATTATTACTGCATTCTAATCAACTAAAATGTTGCGTTTGTTTAACTTTTAGCAAAATACCTGATGAGCTATTGGATGGATTTTAGAATGGGGTCACATGGTTACAACTTTACAATATTATTAATATTAGAATAATTATATAAAAAATGGTATTATATTTTACATTTATTTGTAATCACCTGCTTATCCAGAGTCAGGTCTCGGGGGCAGCAGCCTAAGCAGGAAGGCCCAGACGTCCCTCTCCGCAGCCACTTGGGCCAGTGTTTCTGGGGGAATCCCAAGGTGTTCCCTGGCCAGGTGAGATATCGTCCCTCCAGCGTGTCCTGGGTCCTCCTTTAGGCCTCCTCCCTGTTGGATGTGCCCAGAAAACCTCACCAGGGAGGAGTCCTAACTAGATGCCCAAGCCACCTCAACTGGCTCCTTTCAGATCAACATTTTATTAAATAATTCTCATATTTTTTCCAATATCCTTGTTGTGGAGGAGCAGAAGATGCATGCCACTCGGATAGTATCCATGGCAGGCAAGCATCTCGCCTCTGATTGGGTGACAGCAATGCTACTCTTCTGCTGCCTTCGTTTACTCTTCTTTCTTTGGTAAAAAATGCAACATTGATGTTTTATCTCCACTAATCACACAAGCTGCTTTACTTTTGCCAGACCTGAAACCCTTATAGGAACCTGCATTACCTTAGGAAATAGAAAACAGATGAATACATCAAAATGTAGAAAAAATAAAATAAAATTAAAAAAGTTTAATGATTTTTGATATATGTACAGAGAGAATGTCACTTGGGGTTGCCAAACTTGAATGTATGACTCAAGGAGCAATTTTGACGATGCTTGAAATGGGCTGGTTGCTTAGATTTAAAGTCACGAATGAGTCGTGTGTGTGTGTGTGTGTGTGTGTGTGTGTGTGTGTGTGTGTGTGTGTGTGTGTGTGTGTGTGTGTGTGTGTGTGTGTGTGTGTGTTTGTAATGCAACAGAGGCAAAACCTCCATTTTATTGCAGGCAAATGCAATGAATTCCAGAAAAAGACATTTTCAGATAGTTAATTTGTCATTTTAGATCCAACTTCTAAGCCTCCTCCTCCTTTCAGACATTTTGAAGACTGCAGCAGAGGTGTCATGTCAGAGACCTGCTCCGCAGCATTAGCTGATCCGTTCGGTGGTTTTGTTATTTTAGGGACTAGCAGGTGGTCAGTCCCTCCAGGAGCTCGGCTAAGAGATCAAGAGTCGACTTCACAATCAAACTGACACATCAAACATTCATCCGCCAGTTGGTGACTCTCCGAAGCGTCTCCAGCCCGGAAAGAAGGACTGAACACCATTACAAGTTCTCGTTTCTGAGACAAGCCTCCAAAGTTTGGCCCTCAACGTTGGCACTTTCACTTGTCAGATCGTAGCGTAACTCGTCAAATATTGAAGAGGTGGACTGAATTATTGATCCCAATCAATGACTGCAGATCAGAGCTGGCAGCTGGAAGCACTGTGGCGGATGTGGGGATGTGCATGAAGAGCTGCAGCATGAGCTGCAGAGATGATTTAGGCTCACAAACATCACCTCTGATTTATCTACATCAGTCACTGTCAAACTGCAGGTAAAGTGGTTTTACATCCTTTAGGCTGCAGTTTTATTGTAGCAGTTGGAATAAAGCACCAGTCATCGCTGCTCCTGACAGTTGGCTGCCAGCATAGACCATCCATCACATTCAGGTTGTATTGTAATTAAAATCTTTGTTTTTGCATTATTTTGTTTGAGATTGGCTTTAAGAAATGCTGTGTTTATTCCCCATGAAAAACCTTATTAATGCCCTAAAATTGAATGCAATAGTTAAAAAGAAACATTTTTCAAAGCGTGCGTTTAACCAACCAAACATAAGAGTCAGAGTTTTGAACTAAGATCATCTTAGGTTGAGAAATTAAAATCAAATTTGAATCATTTGTGAAACAAAACCATAAAAGACATCAGGACGAGCGTTTAACCGTTTTGTTTGCCACTACGCTTTTTTGCTCTCTGAGGTCACGTCGGTTCCCTCGTTGATGTGTTTCCCCAGCTGCTCCACACCAACGATGGGGCAAGAAAGTGGGCATCCATTTGCACAAATTGTTGGAGGAGATGGTGGCAGAGGAGTTGAGTGCCTGCCCCGTGACTGAAGGGTTGCAGGTTTGAGCCCCGCTCAGTTTTTGTTGTCGTTGTGTCCTTGGACAAGACACTTCATGCATGCTAGTTTTTGTTGGAGGGATTGCTTTGGAGCCTCGCTTCTGTCAGTGAGCCCAGCTACTGTAGCTCATCACCACCTGCGCATGAATGCATGAAGGACTAGTGTGTTGTGAAGCAACTTTGGGGGGTTGTAGAACTCTACAACAGGCCATTAGCCAGTAGACTTTGGTCACTGGCCCCAGGGACCTGCTGGGGGTGTAGGGACTAAGAAGATCACCAATGTAAGATGGTGCTTGTCCATGTAAGGCCCTATAGACCAGAACCAGGATCTTGAAATGAACCCTGAAGTTGACTGGCAGCCAGTGAAGCTGGAGGAGAAGCGGGGTGATGTGGGTGTGTTTGGAGGACTTGGTCAGAAGCAGAGCACAGGCGTTCTGAACCACCTGCAGACGGTTCAGGGAGGTTCTGCTCAGACACATGAAAAGAGAGTTACAGTAGTCTAAGCGTGAGGAGATGAAGGTGTGGAGAACTGTCTCAAGTTCAGAGCGGGACAGAATGGGACTCAGCTTAGCAACGTTCCTGAGATGGAAGAAGGAAGAGCGAACAAGAGAACTGACATGAGAATCCAGAGTGAGAGCTGGGTCAAAGGTCACACCAAGATTCCTGACAGAAGGTTTGGTGTGAGAAGCAAGCTGACCAAGAGAGTCTCTGATGTTGGGAACCAGCTTGTCTGGGGCACAGATGAGGATCTCAGTCTTATCTTCATTCAGCTGAAGAAAGCTCCCACCATCCAGGTTTTGATAGAGTCTAAGCAGGTGTGTAACAGCTGCAGCTTAGACATCTCATGGGGCTTAAAGGAGATGTACAGTTGGATGCCATCTGCATAAAGATGGTAGGAGATTCCTTTGAAGGAGCTCAGGATGTGCTGAAGAGGGAGCAGATAGAGGAGGAAGAGCAGAGGCCCCAGCACAGAACCTTGTGGGACACCATGGGTAAGGGAGGTGGTGGAGGACCTAAACTTGGAGACGGCCACAGAAAAGGAGCGCTCAGAGACAGAAGAGGAGAACCACTCCAGAGCAGATCCTGATAGGCCTACCCAGTCTCTCAGCCTCTCCAGTAGCAGGTGATGGTCAACAGTGTCAAAGGCTGCAGTCAGGTCCAGCAGGACCAGAACAGAACAGTCCCCTGCATCACTGTGGGTCAGAAGGTCATTAGAGACCCTAAGAAGAGCTGTTTCAGTAGAATGAGCTCTACGAAAACCTGACTGGAAGCTATCATAGATGTTATGTTCATCAAGAGCAGCTGTGAGTTGTTTAGCCACAACCTTTTCCAAGATCTTGGAGATGAACGGAAGTTTAGAGATGGGTCTGAAGCTGCTATGGAGAGAGGGGTCGAGACTCGTGTTTTTAAGAAGCGGGTGGATTACAGCGTTCTTAAAGTAAGCAGGGACCTGACCAGAGACCAGAGAAGCATTAATTATAGAGAGCACGCTGGGGCCGATGGACTGAAAAGCACTTTTAAACAAAGGTGAGGGTAAGATGTGGAGGGGGCATGCAGAGGTCTTCATAGAGTTAACTAGTTTGGTTAACTCAGGCAAAGAAACAGGAGCAAAGCTATCTAGGATGATGGGCCTGGTTGGAGTCGGGAGAGGCGGCGATAAGGCTGAAGGAGAGATGCTAGATCTAACCTTATTGACTTTGTCCACAAAGAAAGACAGAAAGTTCTCACAGTCTGCAACAGAGTGGATAGAGGCTGTAGGAGAGGCAGGAGAGACGATGCTGCTGATGGTGTTAAACAGCACCTTGGGGTTCCCTTTGCTCTGGAACACCAGGTTGGAGAAATAGGAAACCTAGCGTCTCTGACTGCAGAGTTAAAGGATGTCAGAAGATCCTTTAGGTGCAGCAGATGGGCGTGGAGATGGGTTTTCTTCCACAAACGCTCAATTTTTCTACATTGGCACTTCAGGCTGCAAAGGCTGTCATTAAACCAGGGAGTAGGGTTCACTGCAGGACCTGATCTGGTTCTGACAGGACAGATGTTGTCCAGGATGGAGAGGCAGTGCTCGTTAAACTGAGAAGAAAACTAGCTGCCACTTAACCACCAAACACGACTGTGGGCCACGGGGTAAACAATCAAACCAGATGGAGCTCTGGAGGGAATCCAGCAGCACCATTCAGGCCAAGCAGGAGCGGCGTGTTCACCGGGGAAGGCGATCGGAGCCACACCGTTACTGATCTGTCGGAGTTTCAGATGCCTCCTAAGCTGGATTAGCCGCAGCTAATCACGGTACACTTAGGGAAGCCATGGTGGAGATGGAGCAGACAACACTAGCTTAGCCACCGCGGCTAGCGGATGAGCACAGGAGCGTGTTGGGTTAGAAGAGACATGAGTAGAAGGAAGTATTGGATGCTTCTTGAAAATGGACTTTGACACTGACACGTTGACATGAAATTTGACGTGTCTTGATTTCATTATTTGTTATTCAGACTAACAATGTACAGCAATGGTGTAGTCTCTTCTTCTTAGGTGAATTGGCAGACGTCATGCTTCCAGGGCACACTGCTGCCCTCTGCTGTTTCTTTCAGGCTACAGTCATAGTCATGGTCGATGACCATGGAGCATCCACCACAGTTTATGCATCTAAAAATGTCAAATTCCAAGCTGAAAGGAATATTTACAATTGATGTTGGTGAGAAATATTAATGAAAAGGGGAAAGTTTTGATAGTAAACAGGTAAAATATTACACACTGGGGCTTTAAAGAGTTAAAGGTTTCAAAGAGATCATATCACCACATTTTTGTGTCAAACCTTCAGAATTACCAACAGGAAAACGTCTGATAATTATCTTAACAGCAAACGTTTAGAACAATTAAAAATCTTTGCTGATTGAGGATTTTTTTTAATTTCATTTATATTTTAATTAAACAAATGAGTAGCAATCCAGCACGGAGGGAGAGAGATGGTGCTGATGCAGGAACACTCCCAGATAGAGCAGCTGTGAGTCTGATGGTGTTATTGACACCAGGCAGGAAGCACAAGTGGAAACGTGCCTCAGCTCAGAGCAGATTACACGGAGGAGCCAGGCTGCATCACACTAAACGACATAACACGTTTACATCTCTGCTGCTCTACGGCGCGTAGGACAGCTTAGATCCTCACAATCCATAAAATCTGTTTGTTTATGAATTAGAATTGTTAATGCAGCTCACCGCTTTGCAAGCCTTAGTTAAGTCTGAGCATCTCTAAAGCCCCGGGGTCTGTGCTACAACTAATGATTAACATTTACATAATGAGGTAAATGTTAGCTGCTGCCTTAAAGTGCTGCTCCTCAGCTAAAGAGAGGAACCTGACCTCCACAGAGCAAATAAATAAATAAAAAACACTCCGAGAGCCAACTGGGATGATGAAAGGGGTTTAAACTGGTGAATATCCTGGGGGATTCCTATTTATAGCTCCACCTTTTCGGGAATATTTTACATGAATTCAAATGAACTGAATAAATCTTGTGGGCAAAAAAGTGTCACGTTGCGGGGATGTTTAGGGCCCAAATATGCAGATACCCAGGATGACACGAGGCAGGAGTTGATATGTAAAGTAAAAATCCTTTTATTGTAGGAAGAACAAAAAATAAATCCAAAATGGCAGCGAGCCAAAAGTCCAAAAGTCCTGGAGGACAGGACACCCAAAAGCTCTCTTTAGAGCACCAACAACTGAAGACCAAAAGCTCACTAAGAGCACAAAGACCGAGAGACAAAAAAGCTCAGACAGAGCACGAACGAACGCTGAGAGAAATACAACAATGGACCGACAAGGCACTGAGACGAGACAGAGCTTCAATACACAAACTAGGTGGAGGAGGACATAACACACACACACACACACACACACACACACACACACACACACACACACACACACACACACACACACACACACACACACTGAGTTAGGGAGGACACGCACACACACACACACACATTTACTGAGTTGGGGAGGACACGCACACACACACACACACACACACACACACACACACACACACACACTTACACTGAGTTGGGGAGAACACACACACACACACACACACACACACACACACACACACACACACACACACACACACACACACTTACACTGAGTTGGGGAGAACACACACACACACACACATTTACTGAGTTGGGGAGGACACGCACACACACACACACACACACACACACACACACACACACACACACACACACACACTTACACTGAGTTGGGGAGAACACACACACACACACACACACACACACACACACACACACACACACACACACACACACTTACACTGAGTTGGGGAGAACACACACACACACACACACACACACACACACACACACACACTTACACTGAGTTGGGGAGGACACACACACACACACACACACACACACACACACACACACACACACACACACACTTACACTGAGTTGGGGAGGACACACACACACACACACACACACACACACACACACACACACACACACACACACACACACACACACACGAACACACACACACACACACACACACACACACACACACACCTACATTGGGTTGGGGAGGACACACACACACACACACACACACACACACACTTACACTGAGTTGGGGAGGACACACACACACACACACACACACACACACACACACACACACACTTACACTGAGTTGGGGAGGACACACACACACACACACACACACACACACACACACACACACACACACACACACATACACTGAGCTGGGGACAAGAGGCTGGAGCTGACCTGGGAGGAATGATTAAAAAGTAGCCTGGCAAGCCAGACTAAATAAATGTATTTAGTCTGGCAACGCTCCATTGACGGCTCTCGGTTGTGGGGCGGGTTCTACCGTTGTCTTTCAAATGATCTCCGCATTCCACTGGACAATGAATGTGACATACTCTTGTTTCACTCTGTTGCATCATCCCACCCACCAGGCATATAGAGTGCCCTGATTGGCCCACAAAGCGGATAAAGCTCTATGATTTGTTCACTAAGCAGATAGAGCACTATGATTGGCCCACCATTATGGACCAATCACAGCTCTTTATGTGTTTGAAACCCCTCTAGAGAGCTGTGATTGGCTAGCCAGAGTCCTGGTAGGAGCTGCTGAGGTTCCAATGGAGCATGCCTAGACCAAACTTTGCAAAGCAAGAATTTGGTCTAGTTCACTAGGCTAATTAAAAAGGGTAACAACATAAGACACTTCACTGAGATGCAGACAAAGGACACATGAGGGCGCTACGAGACACAGAAGGGAATCTAGAGAGGGATGGAGAAACATCAGGAGACACATGAAGGAAGACACAGGCGCAGACCATGACAAAAAGAGGTAAAGTTTAGTATTTTAACATCAAATGTTGGTTGGTTTGCATGGAAAATATGTTCAGACCTTAAAACAAAGTTCACTTTAACAACCAAGCTTTAAGGAGCATTAATGATGCCACCATGAACCCCACGGATGACCTGCAGATCCGTCACACATCTGCTTCAACTCACTTTCTGAGTCCAAGCGACAAAGCTTTTGGACTCCACTGAACAAGGAAAGTTGCACATTTCTTGCTATTTGCTGCAGTCACAACATTGCCATTCTGAATTATTTTTAGTGCAATAAAAATACACACCTGTACTCAGAAATATACAAAAATGTTTCAGCACAATCCAAAGAGATGAACTTTATCTCTGCTGTAATCAGAGGAGTTTAAGTATCTCGGGGTCTTGTTCACGAGTGAGGGTAGGAGGGATCGGGAGATCGACAGGCGGATTGGTTCGGCGTCTGCAGTGATGCGGACGCTGAGCCGATCTGTCGTGGTGAAGAGGGAGCTGAGCCAGAAAGCCAGGCTCTCGATTTACCGGTCCATCTACGTCCCAATCCTCACCTATGGTCATGAGCTTTGGGTAATGACCGAAAGAACGAGATTGCGGATACAAGCGGCCGAAATGAGTTTCCTCCGTAGGGTGGCCGGGCTCAGCCTTAGAGATAGGGTGAGGAGCTCGGACATTCGGGAGGGACTCGGAGTAGAACCGCTGCTCCTCTGGATCGAAAGGAGTCAGTTGAGGTGGTTTGGGCATCTGGTCAGGATGCCTCCTGGACGCCTCCCTGGGGAGGTGTTTCGGGCATGTCCTGCCAGCAGGAGGTCCCCGGGTCGACCCAGGACACGTTGGAGAGGTTACATCTCCAATCTGGTCCGGGAACGCCTTGGGGTCCTGCCGGAGGCAGTGTTGCCAGCTTAGCGGCTTTGTCACCATTTATAACAACTTTTCAGACCCCCTTAACGACTTTTTTTCAAAAAAGCGCCTAGCGACAAATCTGGCGACATTTCTGACCCCCCTCAGCTACTTTGACTACAGCTTTATAGCAGACTTTACCTGCAGATTAGCGAGGCATCCGAAGCGACAGGACCACCCTTCCTTCCAGAGCATCAGAAAGAAAATTATCTGCGCATGTGCGTGCAGCATGATCACGCTACCCCCGCTGACCGATCAAATCTTCTGTGGGTTTTCACAAGTCCATTATTTGACATAGCCACCGGAGCTACATAAAGGGCGACTGCTCCTTCCGCCATCCTGCCGCATTTCGGCAGCTGAGCTCGGCTGGCACCAGAGTCGCACTCACACATGGCTTCTCGCACCACTTGTGGTGCATTCAAGGAACATTGGAACTCTATGATGAGTTCAATAACGTAGCACATTTAAAACTTTTATTAAAAACAGAATAATACTGTAAGTCATTGGCAGGTCATTGGCAGTTTGCATGTAACGTTTCTGAACACTAAATACGACCTGCTTCTTTGTACACAAAAGTACTAAAACCAACAAAACCAAACAAAAACAATATATATATATATATATATATATATATATATATATATATATATAATATCTTTTAGGTTAATATATAGCACTGAATCACAACAGAAGAATACATCTCAAGGCACTTGAAAACTACAACAGAAACTTCATTTTAATTCAATCATACATACATTCCTATCAATTTAATATTTTTGCGTTTAAGAGTTCCATTCTCTTCAGACAAAATATAAATATTCCTTCCATTTTTTTGTGCCATCTTTCCTTGATGTTTTAAAGGCTGCTGTTTTGTATTCTATGGGGTTTTTATTTGAATAAAATATTAAAAAATCAAATTCAATACTTTTTTAAATCACGTGGGTTTTATTTGATTTACTCTACAAGACCGGTGATGTCATGACGCAAACGTGGTGACGTCATCACGCAAACCAGATGATGTCATTGTGGCATATGCAAATTGGCACGTGACGTCATTTGGCGACATCTAGTGACTTTTGGGGGGAACTTCAGCTACTTTCAGTCAAAAACAGTTGGCAACACTGGCCGGAGGAGCTGGTAGAGGTGGCTGGGGAGAGGACGGTCTGGAGCTCCCTAGTTGGGATGCTGCCCCCGCGACCCGGACCCGGATAAGCGGAGGAAGACGACGATGACGTAATCAGGTCACCAGTCCCTCGTTTCATAAACCTGCAGGTTTTAGAGGGCTCCTTTTCCAGACCTTACAGGATGAATGGGAAACCTTCTTCACGTGAAAGGCCATTTACATGTTTACATAGACCTTCAAGAGCCAAACTACAATGAACACATATCCAGGGTGCAAGAAAGCAGTGTATAACTGCAGTGTTTAAAGCCTACTGGTGGCTGCATGTCAGACTCACATAACGCCATTGTGTCAGCTGGCAGTGATGATCACACTACTGCAAGCTAGTTCTCCAAGTTTGGTCAGTCAGTCTGGAGCAGCATGAGTCAGCCTCAAAAAGAACTGTTCCTTTGGCACGTTGATTCCAAACAGACGCAACCCTCAGGGCGAGTTTCTTCAGGATGTGTGAGCGTCCGGTCGGTTAAAGTCCATCAGACAGAAGAGAGGCTGTTGTACGAAGCTTTGAGATCGTTGTTTGTTTCCATTTGGACGTTGTCTGGCACTTCAGATGGTTGCACATTAGACAGCGTAGCAAACACGTCCAGCTCATTATGTATAATTTCATAACTTGAAACTTGTGTGTGTGTGTGTGTCTGTGTGTGTGTGTGTCTGTGTGTGTGTGTCTGTGTGTGTGTCTGTGTCTTTGTCTGCCTGCTCTGTCTTCTCCATCCCCAGTGAGTCGTGGAGGATGGCTGCTTATACTGAGCCAGGATTCTCTGGAGGTTTCTTCCTGTTAAAAGGGAGTTTTCCTCTCCACTGTCGCTGCATGCTTGCTTAGTATGAGGATTGCTGTATAGTCACTGACACTAGTCAGTGACTTGATGCAATTTGCTGGGTTCCTTATATAGGAAACATTATTTCTGATTGGCTTAATGAGCTGTGAATTGGAATGTTTATTATGTGAAGTGCCTTGAAACGACTCTTGTTGTGATTTGGCGCTTTATAAATAAAATTGAATTGAATTATCAGATGCCTAAATGAGTTTTGCACAGTAACCTGCATGTTCGGTTGCAAAGTCAGGCTTTTTGCTACCCTGATTTACAAAATGTAACTGAATTTAAAGTCAGGTAAAAAAGTCTCATTCTATACTCTACAATAAACTCTACCTCATGTTGTCCTTGCATGTGGTAAATACTATTTTTTAGATATAGTTCTTATTCACTGTACGGCTTTTTGTTCCTTTGTGAATCTACTTTGCTTCTTTTTAATATAAATATCCCCAAATGGGGACAATATAATACTTTTCCATTAATTTGAGGCAGTAAGGCTTCTATTTTAATGGAACGTTTATGTAAAAAAATTAAAATTAGGATAAAAATATTTTTAAAGTTTCTGTTCAAATGTTCATTAGTTTTTATTTACTTATTTATTTTTACTGTTAAGTCCAGAGATACAGGGACTGAAATATGCTCTTTTCTACACGTTCCTGGTTGTTTTGGGACTTTGTCTTGGCAAAATTGGATGCATTTCCAATCTTCATGTTAAAATAGGTTTGTAGAAACAAATTTTCTTACAATAGAAAACAGATCTTTGAGCCTCCATATAGTATGTACAACGTTGTTGGGGCTCGCAATAGCCCAGGAGCCCTGGCAAATGGCTAAATACAACCTCATAATAAAGCTCCATTAAATTGAATGTTATGGTTTACATCGGAGCTATTCAGTTCTGGGCCTGGAGGGCCGGTGTCCGGCACGTTTTAGTTTTAACCTGCTTCAACACACCTGATTTCAATCATCAGGTGATTAACGGGCTTCTGCAGAGCCTGAGGAGCTGCTGCACAGGTGATTCAACGGCTGCATCTAGTTTGTTGGACTAGAGAAGCCACTAAAACGTGCTACCTGCCCTCGAGGCGTGGGATTGAATCTCCCTGGTTTACATGCTGGTGACTGTGTTTAGGGCAAATCTTCCAGATACGTTTGAAATAGCTAACAAGCTCTGTGGATGACAGTCCTCAGAACTGGCTGCTATGCACGGGCATATCTATAATTATTCGATTAACACGCCTGGACTTCACACAGCTGAAGGAATAAATTGTAAAAGTGTGGACGAGCAGTGGTCAAAGTGACAAGGACCAAAAGCTATCAGCAATCTATCTGGCGTTCATTCATTGTCGGGATATACCCAGTACATCCTGGAATGTGAGTGGTGCTCCAACATTCCTCTCTGTTTTCCTTGTGTTAGCGGTAGCTGGCTAGCATTAGCAGTAGCTCAGGTTAGAGTTAGCGATTTTCTGTGGTTAGCATTAAGGTAACCATCGTTTATGCTAATTTAAGGTGGTGTGTCAATGCTGGTGGTGTTGAACCAGCTTTCCTCTGAGGCCATTACATTACTAATTTACATAAGAAAGCAGGTCATTGCACACCCTGAGCTGCCTTTGTTCAACAACAACAAGAAGGTAAATGTGGTTTTAAATTCTAGGATCCTTTTAATCATCACTGAAATCCATTTTTTACTTTTTATATTGAAAAATGTTGATTTTTACAATCAGAGAGCAGAATAAAACATGTCCTTTTGTTTTTCCTTTTTCGGGTTTAGGTTTGCATCTCTAAACGCATACTTGCTCTCTCTCTCTCTCTCTCTCTCTCTCTCTCTCTCTCTCTCTCTCTCTCTCTCTCTCTCCATCCTCCTCCTCCTCCAGTCTGCCTTCTCAGATACGGACAGCTCGCCTGGCCTCCTGGAATACTCGTTCAGATCTGGTTGTCACTTCACATCTCACTCCTCTTTGTCTTTCCTCCACCTCCTGCTATTCGTCCGACCCTCCTCTTCCTTGTAATCTCTCTATCTGTCGGCCCTTGCCTTGTGTGAGCAGGCCGGCGTCTGGAGAATTCCTGCTTTTAATTCTTTTGCAGAGGAACAAAAAGGAGGATAAGTGAGAGAGAGATGAGGCATTGGATGGGGGGGGGGGGGGGGGGGCTTCTCAATGTAAACAGTGAAAGGCAGAGCAGCTTAAGAGGGCTATAAATAGAGCCATGGAGCATGAAAGGAAGCAAGCAAGAGAGGGGAAATAGAGATGGAGAGAGAAAGCTTTGCTTACGGAATAAAAATTGCTCCCGACAGTCGGGGATTAGTGCTTCCCTGGAGGATTTTCACTCCAAAAGCTCAATCTGGGGCGATTGGGAAGAGCACCGGCCTCAGTCATCTTAATTCAGCTAAACCAGGCCCAACGTAGATAGAAAGCATGAATATGTGGATGTCTGCACGCAAATACACCCGAAAAGGCAACAGTCTTCACTTTTCTTGTTGCTGGTTTATCCAAAAAACATTCGTCAACCGTAAATGCGTCCCTTTTTGCTCTTAGATTTGAAAAAGACTAAACTTGAAAGAAAATTTCAGCATGCTTCAATGCATACATGTACTGGCCTCTTATCAGGGATTTTTTAAAATAATTTTTTGATAAAATATTATAGTTTATACCGTTGTCTGCCATAGAAATGCATATAAAGTCACACATAGCATGTTAAATCGATGCACGGTTCAAAAATTTTGTTAATACAACATTAATTTGCATGCTTTTATTCTGTTCAGGTCATTTTCTACTTAGACTCTTCAGCAATGTGCAAAAAGACTAAAAGCTATCAAAAAAATGGGATGAAACTCACCTCTTGTGTGACCCGCACTTATTTTACAGAATAACCAGTGAGTTATGATAAAATTTTTTCTGGAATTAAATCAGTACAGTCATGATGGCACTTGAGTCATGAGCTGTAATCTCCTTCCCACACTTGCAGCTAACAGGAAAATGTATCAGTTGGTAAAAAAAATAAGTCTGCAGACACCCTTTTGTCTGGAAAAAGGGTTAGGATGAGGTTCAGAGGTTATGGCACGATGAAGGTTGTGGAGTGTGTTGATCATGAGCACGACCCAACGTTTGTTGGATCTAACTGCTGTTTTTGTCCTGTGGATCACAACATCTTGTTGGCTCAGTTAGAGCAGTTTGTTCCAAGGCGCCTTATTGGATTGGCTTTGATCTTACCTTGGTGACAGGACTTTTTGTGTCAGCCTAGAGAGTTTCAAATCTTTCATGTGGAGTTCTGCAGGGCCCCGTTCTTGGCCCTTTGTTTTTCTCTCTTTACCTGTTTCCACTTGGTTTAATCTTCAGAAGCCATAACTGTTTCTGTCACTTGTATGCAGATGACACTCAGGTTTATGTACCATTAAAGCAGGAGCATTCTTGATAATAAAATATTTTCTACATTGCCAATGAGGTTAGAGTCTGTATGCCCTGTAACTTTCTTCCTTTCAATGATAAGAAAACAGAATGTGCTTCATGGTCCCAGCATTGCCAGTGAGCCCTGTTCTTTTGACTTTTGCCCTCTGGCTCAGTACTTAAACTTGATCAACTGCAACCAACCTAGGTGTTAAGATGGACACTGATTTTTATATTAGACAAGCAGATCATCCTATCTGGGGTACCCCAGCCACCCTGTGGAGAAAAACTCATTTTTGGCCACTTGTATCCGTGATCTCATTCTTTTGCTCACTACCCAAAGCTCGTGACCATAGGTGGGGTAGGAACGTAGATCGGCTGGTAAATCTGGAGCTTTGCCTTCTAGCTCAGGTCTCTCTTCTCCATGTCAGATCAGTGCAACGCCTGCATCACTGCAGATGCAGCACCAATCCGCCTATCGCTCTCTCACTCCGAATCATTTTATTTGTGTTTCAATCTCTTCTGTTCGGCTGAGCCTTTGCACATCCACTCGCCTACGCAGTTCAACGCACCATCTGCCCAGGGACACACCTGGGACAAAACTTCAACTGAGGGAGGATCAAAGCGTTCTCTGGGGAGACCCTCAGAACTCACTGCCACTATTCTCTGTTTAACCCTAATGCCCCCCAATTGGGGGCCTTCACAGTTTCATGTCCCAAACATCTACAACTGTCCACATTCTCCAAGCACAACTAAAACCACAATCAAACAGCCCAGATGGGAAACAAGCAGTTTTAAATAGTACTAAATGAAGATACAATGATTTTTGAACTGTATTTTAGAAGAGCATCTGACCGTCTCTGGTGTCTGCTGGAAAAAAATAAAACCTTGAACAAATTTAGTTGAGGACCCCTGAAATAAATAAAACAATTGACTAAATTTCCTAAATGGAATTTGAACTCACAACCTCCATCCTGTCAGCACGTTCACACAGTGCAGCTCTTCTAAAATAAAGTTCAAGTATTATTTTATCTTAATGTATCAAAAACCAAAAATTGCTTTGTTTACAATCTAAACTGTTTTGATTGTAGCTGTGCTCGGGGAACGCAAACAATCACTGACACTTATATGCAGATGACATTCAACTGTACTGCTGTTTCAAGGACACAGAGTTTAACAAGTTAGCTGATCTATTTGATTGCATTGAGCGTATTAAGGACTGGCTAGCCAGTAACTGTCTTCAGTTGAACTCAAGCAAGACTGAAACACTGATCATCGCTGCTGAACAGAAAGTGCTTTTAATCAAACAACACCTCGGTTCCCTGAGCTCCTCAGTCCAGACCAGTCTCAGAAACCTTGGTGTTCTTTTTGACCAGTCCACGTCTTTGAACTCCCACTCAAAACAGTTAGTAAAAAACTGCTTTTGTTTGCGAAACATTTACAAATTGAGAGCTTTTACTTCAAAGTCGGACTTGGAGATGATTATCCATGCTTTTATTTCCTCTCGTTTAGATTATTGTAACTCTATCTTTACTTGTTTTAACAAATCAGATGTCAGTCGTCTCCAGTTGGTCCAGAACGCTGCAGCAAGGCTTTTAACAGGGACCAATAGAAGGGCTCACATAACACCAGTTTTATCTTCTTTACATTGGCTACCGGTCAAGTTTAGAATTGATTTTAAAATTTTAGTTTTGACTTTTAGAGCTCTTAATGGACAAGCTCCACAATATTTATCAGACCTTTTAATCCCTCGCTCTTCTAGCCACACTCTACGGTCCTCGGGTCAGAACCTACTGAAGGTCCCTAAGACCAGATTTAAAACTAGAGGGGACCTGTCCTTTCAAGCTGTAGCTCCCAGACTTTGGAACGCCCGGCCCTTGTTTCTTCGTGTGGCCGACTCTGATTCTTTTAAAAAGCAGCTGAAGACACTTTTGTTTAGACAAGCTTTTATGTAAGATGACCTTGTGCTCCTGTCCTGTTTTGCCTTTTTATGTATGTTGTGAAGCACTTTGTGATTTTATCAGTGAAAAGTGCTACATAGATAAAGTTTTACTTACTTACTTACTTACACTTGGGACATGAAACTCCAAAGGCCCCCAATTGGGAGGCGCCAGGGCCCAAAGAAAAACGGCCTAGGGCCTAAAGGGTTAGAACTCAAATATTGTTGGCATTTAACCCCGCATCAGAGCTTTAAATGATTTTATGATTAGTAGGATTTCCTAATTGTACTTCTTTCGTTGTATGGTTTGTTTATTGTATCTGTTTCTATTCCATCCAATTTCATTTTACATACTGTTGTCCTTCACCTTGACTTCTGATTGCTATGGGTTGTTGGCACTTTAAGAAGAAAATATCCTTTCTATAGCACCTCTCAAGATAAAAATCACGAGGCGCTTCACAAAAACAAAAAATGTAAAAATATTAAAATGCATTTAGAAAATGATTAAAAATATATTAAAATGAGCAAAAATAGGCAATTGTGATTAAAAAAATGTTAAGAAAGAGAGAGAGTGAACAGGAAAGAGGGAAATCAGTGGATCCTGAGGAAGGTGGAATAGGTGGGGAGAGCAGAATAAAGAGAGAGAGGTGAAGAAGGTCATACAAAAGCCAGCTTGAACAAGTGAGTCTTCAGCTGCTTTTTAAAGGAGACCACTGAGTCCACTGATCTCAGGCTCAGGGGGAGAGAGTTCCAGATTCTGGGGGCCACAGCAGCAGATGATCTGTCACCTTTGACCTTTAGCCTGGTGCTGCACAACCAGTAGGCTTTGATCACTGGACCTCGGGGACCTGCTTTAGTCTGTTTTTCTGTTTTAAATGCGTTATAAATAACATTGGGTTTAATTGTTAAACATCATTTTGTCCTCTCCTAAAACTCGGTAGCCAAAACCACGAAACTCCTGAAAAACTTTACTGCTGTGGTGGAGCTCTGAGTCCCCCAAACCGCCGATCCAGCAAGCTCAGATGTGTTTGGCTGTTCTCAGAAAGCTGTAATGACTGTTATTTCCTGGAGCCGCTGACATTTTGGAGACAAATAACTGTGTGCACAGGTGTGCCGGTGTCCCTTTAATAGTGGAAGATGTGCATACAGTAGGAGTGCTTCCTTGCAACACATCTCAGTTCCCCCAGCAACACATGAGCAGGAACTCCCCCACACCGCAGCCAATAGAAGAAAATCCCTGGGTGTGTTCTCGAGGCCAGCTCTGGCTGTGTCCTCTTCTCAGTTGCTCTGATTTAGCTCAGCCACTCACCTGATCAGCTGTAATTCATCAGGCTTCACTCCTCTGCCTCGTCGTTTTATTTTAGTCAACAAGCCTCTGAGTTTTGAGTCACCACCAGGTCCTCTCTGGTGTGAACACTTAGAAGAAGGGAGGGTTTTATTAGGAGACATGGGAGCATCCAGGATGTGTCAGAAGGAAAAGTTTGTAGCTGAACTCCTAAAAGGTAACGTTATTTAGTGTTAAAACAGAAAGAACTTTTTAAGTAAGCATCTCAAACATCTGGAATCCAAGAAGTAGACATTTTAGGACATAATGATCTAAATTCTGTAGCTTTCTTCAGAAATTTAATCAAAGATTCTTCCATTTGTTATGATTTGCCCCTTTTTGTGTTTGTTTAACCTCTTCTCTGTTATTTTGTTCAGGTCAGCTGCAGCTCTTCTCAGGAGCCATCCCCCTCCCTGTGAACCTCCTGGAGTGCTGCAGCTGAACCACATCTCCACGATTGCCCTCACCCTATCTCATGCCCTGCTGCCAGTCCTCAGCGTGGACTTGTTTTACCCAGTCGCCTGGTTATGGAACGATTTTGGTTTCTGTTTTTTGGTTCCCACAGTCAGTGGAGGAAGTTTGGTTATTTAAACACTTTTTGAACTCAGGTTAATGACTATTATTCCTGTGATTGGGTTACTGCCAGCAAACCCAGAGCCTTCACCACACTGGGCTTGATGAAGCTCCAGCTTGTTGCTCCATCCCAACTTGGAGAAAGTATTTGGTCATGTTGTCCAACTTGGAGGAGCTGACTCTTATCGTCTTCATGCTCGCTCAGCTTTGACCCGCCCCAGCGCTCCATGAAGGTCATGGTGTGTGGACATCTACAGAAGCAGAAACCAGACCTTCCCAAACCAGATGTTCTCCTCTCTGCCGTTCAGATCCTCTCCCACAACTTGCTTTGGCTGTACAAGGACAAGATGGCCTGCATAACACAATAACATCGTGAAAGGGAATGTCGAGGGAATGCAAGGTATTAAAATGGAATTAACACCTAAAGCAGGAACATTTTACACCAGCTTTGATTCAGGCAGGTTCAGCTCTGAAGATCTGGGTAACTAAAACATAAAATACTCATGTGAGTCTTAAAGGTTTACTTGACCACTATTGGCTGAAAGTCTAACCAACTCCAGCCATGATCCAACACCTGTACCTGTTCATTCTGGTTGTCTGCTCAGATCTGGTCTCCCAACAGTGTTTACAGACCAGCTCAGAGATCTAAGCTAGAGTTGTTTATTAGCAGTAAGATGCTTTAAATGTACTAAAGTAAACTCATGGGGCATTTATGTTGAGGACGTAGGTCCTGAGTGCATACTGATGCAACAGCCTGCTGACTGAGGATGTCCTACAAGTGTAAAGAACTTTACATTTGCTGTCTGCTAATGTGAACAACGGCTCACTCTGATCAACTTCTGTTTCTGTCCTTGAATTCTCTGAGGCCAGGACTTCCTTGTTTTAACGTTCTACAAACAGACGTGGAGAATCGCTTTTTTCGAGTGTTCAAATGAACGAATCAGTTCCCTACATCTATTTCTGACTCCAATTGGGAACAGGATGGCAGTGGAACGCCAAGCAGAGCTGTCATCAACCTCTCCTCTTCATCTTCTTCATCATCTTCTTCTTCTCCTTCATCATCATCTTTTTCTTCATCATCATCTTCATCATCTTTTTTCTTCATCTTCTTCATCATCATCTTCTTCTTCTCCTTCATCATCATCTTCTTCATCATCGTCGTCATCATCATCTTTTTCATCATCTTCATCTTCTTCTTCATCATCGTCATCATCGTCATCTTCTTCATCATCTTGTTCATCTTCATCATCTTCATCTTCTTCTCCATCATCTTCTTCTTCATCTTCTTCATCATCATCTTCATCATCTTCTTCTTCATCTTCTTCATCATCATCTTCATCATCTTCATCTTCACAAGCCACTCACAATCCCCCGGAGGCCATCCGAGAAACGGACAGACTCAACCGTCTGGAGAAGCTGCTGCACTCAGATCCAAATCCAGTTCTCTTGAGTCCTGCTCTTCATTTGTCCGACGCGTAAGGCACCAACTCATGTCCAAGCTGGAGCAGCGGATCTATTCATTCCAGCTAAGAACCAGGAGGCTAAAGGACCACATCAGTGGACGGAGGTCTTTAAATCTGCAAGGATGGGTGGATCATACGAGTCTGGAGCGTTGTTCTGCAGATGCAGCTACCAATAAATAAAAACCTTGCGAGTTTCTAAAAATAACTCACACATCCATAAAAATAACTAGTTTCACATCGGAGCATGAAGCTACTGGGACGAGGATCAGCACCTCCAACTCAAAACACCTATGTCTTGACCAGCAAAGGGTGGATTGATGACTGTGGCTGGGGGGCGGAGGTCACACCACAAGTGGAGGAGTGTAAGTATCTCTGGGTCGTGTTCATGAGTGATGGAAGGTGGGAGACCAACAGGCAGATCGGGTCAGCATTTGTTCTGCTGTAGAGAAGATAAGCCAGGAATCTCTCACTTTTGATCTTCATCCCATCAACCCTCACCCATGGTCATGAGCTTTGGTTAGTGACGATGAACAAGATCATGAATACAAAGCAGCCAAAATGAGGTTCCTCTGTAGGGTGGCTGGGCACGGCCTTAGAGGGGGTAAGGAGCTCAGACATCGCTGAGACACTCAGAGTAGATCTGCTGCTCCTCAACGTTGAGAGGAGCATGCGGTTGGAGCATTTAGTCAGAAGGCGCCATTGGGTCGACAAATGACCAGCTAGAGGGATTACATCTCCATGTTGGCCAGGGAACGACTTGCGGGATCCCACCATTAGAGCTGGTAGAGGATGAAGACAGGACGGTCTCCTGCTGTCTGCGGGTGATGCTTCCCCCGCGACCTGGACCCAGACAAGTGAAGGAGTTAGGCTTTCTCTCATCATAGAACTCCCCCAAGGTGCTTTACAACACAACAGTCAACCACCCATTCACACACTGATGGTGATGAGCCTCATAGCAACAGCTGCCCTGAGGAACACCGGTGAAGGTGGAGCTGCTGCACACAGGTGCCACCAGTCCCTACAACCCCCACCAGCAGGCGGGGACTGCAACCAACTGAGTACGGCAACGTGCAACTGTCCGTAAATCTGGCACAGGAGTTAAGTGCTCGCCCCGTAATCGGAAGGTTGCAGGTTCGAGCCCCGCTGAGTCTGTCACTGTCGTTGTGTCCTTGGGCAAGACACTTAACCCACCTTGCCTGCTGGTGGTGGTCGGAGGAACCGTTGGCGCCAGCGCTCGGCAGCCTCGCCTCTGTCAGTGCGCCTCAGGGCAGCTGTGGCTACATCGTAGCTCATCCCCCACCAGTGTGTGAATGTGTGTGTGAATGGGTGAATGACTGATTGTGTTGTAAAGCGCCTTGGGGGGTTCCAGGACTCTAGAAGGCGCTATATCAAATACAGGCCATTTACCATATCCGGTTACTGGGGGCGGGCCCTTAACTTGACTTCCTATCTCTGGCTCCTTCAAAGGCAGTTCGAAACCTGGGTGTTGTGATTGATGAACACCTGACATTTAAAGATCACGTTGCCTCTGTTGTTCGTTCATGCCGCTTTGCGATGTAAAACATACGAAAGATCAGACCATACCTAACACAACATGCCACCCAGCTCCTGGTGCAATCTACCGTCATCTCCCGCCTCCATTACTGCAACGCCCTTCTAACTGGTCTTCCAGCCTGGACTCTGAGACCTCTTCAGATGGTCCAGAACGCAGCGGCACGTCTGGTCTTCAACCAGCCAAATAGAGCACACATCACCCCTCTCTTCATTGAGCTCCACTGGCTACCGCTAGCAGCACGCATCAAATTCAAATTGCTAACACTAGCATACAAAGTCCGAGACGGTACGGCTCCCATCTACCTGAATCCTCTTGCAGAGCCTTACGTCTCGGCCCGGCCGCTCCCGTCATCACAGGATCGTCGGCTAGCAGTGCCTACACCACGCTCAGGACAATCCAGACTCTTCTCATGCATCGTTCCACAAATGTGGAATGACCTTCCAAGCACTACCAGAACAGCGGCTTCCTTTTCAATTTTCAAGAAACTCCTGAAGACCCTGCTCTTCAGAGAGCATCTTCTAAAGTAGCACCCTCCCTGCACCCGTTCCCCCTCTCTACTGTCCACTCCTTGTTCCCTCCTCTCCATGATTGATGTCAAGTTGTTGTTGTTGTTGTTGTTGTTAGCAGCCTCAAGGGCAACATGCCGATTATCACTTGTAAGTCGCTTTGGACAAAAGCGTCTCCTAAATACATAAACATAAACTTCTTTGACTCCTGCTAAACAATGTAAGAAGGTTCCTTTGGTACCAATCACATTGGTGCTGTGGGCTAAATGCTTGAACTGCTCCAGCAACCCTAACCTGCTTATTAGATTTATAAACCACACATGCTATAAAAACAGAACTGTAGCTATTCTCTTTTCAGCCTCGGGGACAAAACCCAACTCTAAATACTTCAAATCTGCAGACATTATAAGAGATTAAAAGACAAATGTGGAGCTCTAATGGAAGAACTTGTTTCATTCTGAGCCACATCTCTCCTTTCCTTGCTTGGCTTTACCTCTGCACCATATTCCTGACTGTCTCTGACAGCCAGAGCTGGGCACTACATCCCAGATTGGTGTGAAATTGCCGCCTAACAGGCGGGAAATTGGCTCTGTTATTTTTGGAGCAGAGTCATGGGGGAGCGTCGGACCATCATCCTCTCTCTAATGAGCAGGTGATGGAGGCGTAGCTTGCTGTGTGCACATGGCAGATGTACAGATGAGCGGGAACACCGCGCTGCCAGAGGTAGTCAGGTAAGCAGAGGGGGAGGAGCTGGAAGAGCAGGAGGTTTCTTCAAGCTTGCCTGAATATCAGCAGAACATTAGCCGGATTGTGATTGTCTGCTGGCTGAGCCTGAGCGTGGACGGAGCTTCACACGGAAAAGTGTGTGTGTGTGTGTGTGTGTGTGTGTGTGCCCTGCGATGGACTGGCTCTCTGTCCAGGGAGATAGGCACCAGTTCCCCTGTGACCCTACATGGACAAGCGGGTTCAGACAATGGATGGATAGAATCTCTCTCTTTCTCTCTCACTCTCTCACTCACTCACTCACTCACTCACACACACACACACACACACACTCTCTCTCTCTCTCTCTCTCTCTCTCTCTCTCTCTCTCTCTCTCTCTCTCTCTCTCTCTCTCTCTCTCTCTCTCTCTCTCTCTCTCTCTCTCTCTCTCTCTCTCTCTCTCTCTCTCTCTCTCTCTCTCTCTCTCTCTCTCTCTCTCTCTCTCTCTCTCTCTCTCTCTCTCTCTCTCTCTCTCTCTCTCTCTCTCTCTCTCTCTCTCTCTCTCTCACTCACACACACACAGGAAAACAACATTTTTGTTCTTCGATAGGGCTAACGTGATGGAGGCAAGTCAGTCCAATAACAGGATTTATTTGGCGCTCAGTCACTTCTGACCTCAACTATAAACATTTACACACTTGATTACCACAAAGTCTTCGGAGAGAGTTGACCTGGCAATAATGAAAGCAAAAATCCCCCCCCCCCCCCCCCCCCAAACACCTCATCAGGGACACCCGCGCCCATACCAACAGGCGTTAAAGTCTGTTACACTCCTGTCTATATTTATCACAACCACAGCACACCTGAGGAGGAAGCTTCAGCAGCTCCACACTGCCCCCTGCTGTTACACGTCATCACACATCTAAAGCACAACAGCTGCTTTTCAGGCATCTTTTGCGTTTCCTTCTTTATGTTTTCATAAAATTCTGTTTAAGCTGCAGCTCTTCAGAATTCAGATCTCACAACAAGCAAAGGTGCAGCTGTACTTTAAATTCTGCATAGGTCTTCACGTTTTCTGTTTGTAACAAGTTTCCCTTTTGCTTTGATTTCTGTGTTCCATGTTCTCTACACATCTTGCTGCTGGACTGTCCAGAAGCTGATGGCGTTCCCTCAGTGCTGCTCGCTCTCGTGGCGCGCCAGTGCAGGGGGTAAGGTGGTCCCGCAGGGACCGTGGAAGTGGAACCTGCAAAAGAGGAGGACGGTTACCCACAGGAGGCTTGGAGGGGTCAACGACTGTGATCATCTGACAGAAAACGAGACGTGCTTGAAGCGCTCGGTGGCCGGAGTGTTTTCCATATTGAACTCGGCCACGGGGACGCCTCTGGCTGCCACCTGGGGAGCAAACATGGCTGCTGGATACACGACTGACGAGGTGCCGACCTGCAGGTAAATAAATTATTACACTATTGTGTTGCACTGAATTCAAGCTTTAAACCAAACCAAAAGGTCTTCATATGATCTAATTTCCCTCTGGGATTAATAAAGTATCTTTGAATTTGAACTGAATTGAATTAAATCAGAGTTCTCTCTGGAGGTAACCAGCTGTTGCTCAGATCCCAAAACAGAGATTTTAAATCGACTCAGACTGATTCCTTTAAAGGGACTTTACGGACTTTTGAATTTTTATGCTCGCGATTGCCCCCTCAGGCCAAAAGCGTAGCGGCAGCTTCAATAGTAGGCTCGTGCACGAGGCGTGCATGCTGTACGTGCACACTCCTTAACGAAAATAACAGCTGAGACAGTCAGCTCCGTGTGTGTGTGTGTGTGTGTGGCCCGGAGGACAGAGGACAGGAGAACGTGCAGCTAATTAATTAAATAATGTGGTTCTGTAGCTTTCTCTTCAGCACAGCCGACAAAGGTTTATGATGGGTCAGTCCTCCTGCATGCTCAGATCATTCCCTTCCCTTGCTTGAAAAATTGTTCCAAAATGAAAGTTGAACCCACATCTTTTTTATCTGTGAATTCAATGCCGTTCGGCGAGTCTCAAATAAAAATTTGGGCATCTTACTGTAAAAAAATATACCATTAATGTAAAAAAGAAACTCTAAATGAACTATGTTCACATCCAGAATCAAACCCAGGTCTTCTGCATGAGAGTCAGACATCTTACAAGGTGAGCTACACTCTAGTAACATTTATAGTATCTGTAACATTTATATCCTTGATGACAGCTGAAACAACGACAGACCAAAGAACGGTTCGGAGTGAAAATGGCTGTTTTGTTTCTAATTAGCAGGAAATATCTAGGAGAAAGTTCTACAGAAAGTAGCTAAGGGTCCTCAGAAATGTAGCTAGCTTTGTCACTAGGCGTTAGGAACAGCGACAAAGTGGCACTGCCTCTCTCTCTGCTGCTAAAGCTACGGATAGCAAATGCTACGGGCGATGCCTGAGCGTGAACGCGCATGAAGCAGCCTGCTCGACCCGAGCATCTCTCTTTTTCTGTGATTTTACAGAAAAACAGGCAATCACAGTAAAAATGCCAGGGCTCCATTGGCGGTTCTAGGGGCGGGGCCACAGGGGCACTGGCCCCTGCTGAAATATGATTGGCCCCTGTAGTGCCCCTGTCCTGTCACTCATCTGTCCTTTGTGCGGTGATGAGATTATAGGTGGATGCAATTCCGAGTCCAAACACTAGTGGCCGTGTGGCGCTAAGGAGCAAAATATTGTGTGAAATCTAACAGAAGAAGATTTGAAAGATTCCAAGAAGGGAGAACTTTTCAACCGACATCGGATCTGATGAGAGTCCACGTTATGAGGAGTTTGTTGGTAAGTCACGAATCACTGTTTACTCACAGTTGCCATGTAAGTCAAGTCTGACAATAAGTCCAATGGAAAGCAATGCCGACATTAGTTAAAGGTAATGTTAAAAAGGGCTTGTGAAAAAACGTTAGCCCTTGCTAATCCATGTACTTCTTTTGTAATCTGCATTTCGTGTGTTAATAGTTGGCACTGTCTGATAGAGAACATGAAAAGAAAGGGTCAGATACAGGCGGGAATTCTGCAGTTTTTTCCCAAGAGAGTGAGTGTGTCAGCTGGTGAAAACGAGCATGGAGAAATCAGAGAGAGAGCAGCAGGAGGCAGTAGACCAGAGGCTGGAACAGGGCAAGGGACCTCCATTCCCCCTTTATCAGGTCAGAAAGAATATAATCTTTATTGTGCAACAGTCATGTCAGATAAACACGAGAGACAGCCTCTTGTAGGACATACCATGCTGGGAAATCAGCGTACGTGTAATATAAACGCGCCGTGGCGGCATGGTCTTGCGGGAATTTTGTGGCATTCGTGCTGCCACGGTTGATACTAATATCACCGCAACGCCGGACTTGTGAATGCATATTACAACTTGGCGCAACAGAAGGGGGTATCCTGATCACGTGGGCAGTTACTGCCGAGTTCCGGCCGGCAACTATTGAAAATGAAAGTAAACATGGGCCGTAAGTTTGGCTTTTCTAAACAGAATCAGCTGAGATGATGGCCGGGGAGCCTCTCCGTAAGAGTTGAAGCTCAGATCACCAGAGACTGCACGGGGACAGACACCTTCTGGAGCGGCTTGTTAAAAAAGCTTAATGAGTGTGGCTTTGATCGCAATAAAAAGCAAGTTATGTCCAAGATAAACTGAAGTCCGTGGCAGCGCAGAGACCGCCCCCAAGCTCCCTTTTCACCGCCATCGCATAATCTTTTGTAAAAAGATCATGATTGCACCACATTATCCAGCAGGACGGACTGACCACTTATAAACGACCTAATGCTGCCCAGTGTCTTCTGCTTATAATTGAGGATAACCTTTTCCCATTTTATCTTGGAGCTGATCCAGTTAATGTGGAGTCATTTTCTTGCACAGAAAATTTGCATTGAGCTTTTTATATTTATCAGTAATAATTGGGTCAGTTATTCCAAGCACCAAAAATAAAGGATTATTGTTTAAATTGATAGAAGTTGTTAATCGTGACAAATCATTAGTGGCAAAGTTGCTTCCCTTTAGTAAATGATTTTACGTTTTTCAAAGCATCTTTCCGTTCATCATCAGTAATGTTGCAGTTAAGTTTCCTTTCCCACAATTCCTTCAAGGTTTCCCTAAATTGTGACATTTTGATGTATTGTAAAATGTGTGGGAAAAGTCCTTGTTTGAAACACTGAATTTTCTAATTGGTTGATTAAGTAAGGTCAAGGTTAAGTTTTCCAAAGAGATTTTGTGTTTTGGATATTCCTTTGTTAGTCCAACTTTTCCTGCCATTATTCTAGGTAAAAATAAAAAAAATCACCATTATCTCAAATTTGTTAAATGATGTTATCTTGTACTAATGGCACATATGTTTACTGAATTCTTCCGCTTCATGGTGATGTGGTTTACTATAACATTAACATAATGGATTTAAATTGTATTGGTTTCTTTGTCTACATCTACCACATCTCATCTTTATAGTCCAATCTTTCAAGTCTCCAATTTCAAATAAATAAAAATGTGGTCTCATAGAAAACAAAGTTTTGGCTGGATTTAGCTGGAGTTTGACATATATTTGTATTTTAGCTGCAAACTGGGACAAGACTCTCTCCAATTCAGACAACCAGAGTGAAGTTAATGACTCAACCTTCCATCCTGCTGGGCCACCAGAGTCACCAATCAATGCTAATCCTGCAGGATCAAATGGTAAACATTGATCTTTGAAAGTAATAAATGCTTGTGTATGTATTTGGCTTATGTTAGATAATTTCTCATTTGCTGTTTTCAGACATCTTCCAGTGTGATGCACAGAATCCTGCGCAGACATCAGAACGGTGTTCTGTTCCAGTAGGACCTGGTGGTGTGCTTCTCATTTTGTAAAGGCTCTTTAAATTTAATTGAATTTTGCAGTCAGTCACTTGCAGATTCTGAATGCCATGAATGTTAAAGGTTGAGAGATATAAGCAACTGACTCAGACTTATTTAATTGACTTCCCACCAGACATTTCCCAGTCAAGAGCAGAGGGTCCTGTGATATTCTTCTGGTGTTTTTTCCACACACAAACATATTTTAACCTGATATTTGTGGCTTTGCAAAATAAATTGAATGCTAAAATTTCTCAAATGCTGTGTGTGGTTGTATTTTGTCAATGTACAGTAAAAATTGATGTACAATTGCATTAATGTTTTTCAACATGGTGTTGGGGTAAACTGTATCTACCATACAAAACTGGGAATAGTATGCAAGTATGTTGGACTGTACGTGGCCCCTCTATAAATATTGTGGCCCCTTGATGGCCCCACCCTCAGAAAAATCCTAGATCCGCCACTGCAGGGCTCATTCTACAGGACCAGGGCATTGCAGGAGAATGTATGAAGAAGACATTTATTATTTCTATACATGTTTTGGCTGTCACACTTCCATAATGTCCCTTTAAAAGCTGCATTTGTAGATGTCAAGAGTGTACATCAAATCATCTGTGGTCTTCGTACAGACGGCGTATTTACCAGGAATTCTCACAAACCTGCAGGGCTGTATCCTCTACACGTGTTCTGCTGGATGGTGATAGCCCATTTGATTGACATTGTGACTAAAAACACTGAACATATTCATTAATTTGTTTCTCATGCTGTTCAATGATCTAACAATAACCAGTAGAACCGAGCACATCACTCCTGTTCTTAAATCTCTACACTGGTTACCAGTAAACCACAGAATTCGTTTCAACGTGCTTCTACTGGTTTATAAACCAACTCAAAGGCATGGGGCCAGCATACGGGCTAGAGATCCTTAGGAAACTGTCAGCTGGTTAAACCGGGTCAGAACCAAACTACTCTGCCGCTCACAGATGGAATCAGCTTGCTCACGACCTCAAATGTGCTGTTAATTCTAGTAACTAAATCAAAATTGAAAACCTACCTGTATTCGTCAGCCTAAAACGCACCGTCTGCACTGTAACTGCTACCCTTTACCTTTGCCTTTTGTCTGATTCTTGCATCTAATTTTATTTCTTATTTTAACTTAGATTTTAAAATCTGCTGTGTTATGCTGTCACGCTCATTTAATGTTTTATGTTCTTGTTGATCTTGCACCTGGAAAGCACATTGAATTGCTTCTGTGTATGCAGAGCGCGATAGAAATAAAGCCGCCTTGCCATCTAATGCCACTTTCTGAACAGCCTCTGTTCAAAGAAATAGATCTCAAGCTCAAAAACCCCAAAACTGAAGATTCCAACTGAACTGATCTCAGTTATTATAGGAATAAGCGTTTCATATTAATATGAAACCAAACAAAAACTTGTCGTTCCAGCGTTTTCCACGCAAACGTACCACAAGACACAGGTCACAGCTGTCCAACACGCCCTCTGCACCGGAAAGGATGTCCGCGTCCAGAGCCTCTCCAAACCAAACCACAGCTGGTCTCAGGAGGCCATGGCAACCCCTCTGTTCGCACCTGTTCACACACACACACACACACACACACACACACACACACACACACACACACACACACACACACACACACACACACACACACACACACACACACACACACGTGCACGTACACACACACACACACACACACACACACACACACACATACACACACACACACACACACACACACGTGCACGTACACACATGTACACGCACACATTTACGCATGCAACACACACACATATGCACGCACACATGCACGCACACACACACACACACATGTGCACGCACACACACGTGCACGCACACATGCACGCACAAACACACACACACATGTGCACGCATACATGCACGCACACACACACATGTGCACGCACACACGCATGCACACACACACACACACATGTGCACACACACACATGTCAAAACAAAGACATCAGACTGAAGCGGACTGGTATCGGAGAGCCTGAGCGGGCCGTACCGAGGAAGCTTCTCGACGGGGATCTGGGCATCATGTGCTTCTGGATCTGGAGCGCTGAGGAGACAGTCGGCCATGGCTCAGGTGAGGAACTTAGATGTGGTGAAATTTACTGACAGTCCATTTGAAAATAGTATTAAATGCTTTGTGAACTCCTGACAGCAGACTGCACATTCGACCACGGGTTTAATTGTGCAGCTGTGATGGAGGGAACTGTTGTCGTCTATCACAAACATTCATTTCAAATGTCAGGTAAGCTGACAACGTGGCTTTCAGAGGGGCATTTGATGTGAATCTAATTTCTCCTTCTGTGTCATCAGGTGATATTTAGCTGCCTGACATTTGACTGACTGACTGAAACGGGATGCTTTCTCTGGCATTTCCAGCTCAAATGTCTCAAATATCTCTTACAACATCTTTCCACTCTGTTGAGCAAAATTCCCCCAAACCAGTCCAGATGAAGCTCTTACCCTTTGCCCTCCAGAGCAGCACAAATGGGGCTGTTGTAATTAGCCTCTTCGTGGCCACAACTCATACAGCGTGTCCTAAACAAGCTGCCTGCATTTGCAGAAACACAAGAGGAAAAGAAAAATGCACGTTAATGTCAGATGTATTTAATAGCCACGCCTATCTTTGGTCTTTAAATCTTTATTTCTATGTTGCTTTATAGATTTTATCATTGTAAAGCCTAAAATAACTACTGAAAAACCAAAAATTCACAAACAAAACTAAGAGAGAGAGAGAGAGAGAGAGAGAGATTATATATATTTATATATGGGCTCACCACTCGTGGGAGGGGCCAAAGGGGTCGGGTGCAGTGTGTGACAGGTGGTAGTTGAGGGCGGGGACCTTGGCGGTCAGATCCTCGGCTACAGAAGCTGACTCATGGCACATGGAATGTCACCTCTCTGGTGGGGGAGGAGCCTGAGTTGGTGTGTGAGGTTGGGAGGTTCCGACTAGATATAGTCGGACTCACCTCAGTGCATGGCTCTGGCTCTGGAACCAGTTTCCTTGAGAGGGGTTGGACTTTCTACCACTCTGGAGTTGCTCCCACTGAGAGGCGCCGAGCAGGGGTGGGCATACTAGTTGCCCCCCATCTCTGTGCCTGTACGTTGGGGTTTACCCCGGTGAATGAGAGGGTAGCCTCCCTCCGCCTGCGTGTGGGGGGACGGGTTCTGACTGTGGTTTGTGCTTCTGCACCAAACTACAGTTCAGACTAGCCACCCTTTTTGGAGACCTTGGAGGGGGTGATGGAGAGCGCTCCTTCCGGTGACTCCCTCGTTCTGCTGGGGGACTTTAACGCTCACGTGGGCAACGACAGTGAGACCTGGAGAGGTGTGGTTGGGAGGAACGGCCCCCCCTGATCTGAATTCGAGTGGTGTTTTGTTATTGGACTTCTGTGCCAGTCATGGATTGTCCATAATGAACACCATGTTCAGACATAAAGGTGTCCATATGTGCTCTTGGCACCAGGATACCTTAGGCCGCAGCTCGATGATCGACTTTGTTGTTGTTTCATCTGACCTGCGGCCGCATGTCTTGGACACTCGGGTGAAGAGATGGGCGGAGCTGTCAACTGACCACTACCTGGTGGTGAGTTGGCTCAGATGGGGGGGGAGGATGCCGGTCAGACCAGGCAGGCTCAAATGTATAGCGAGGGTTTGCTGGGAACGTCTGGCAGAGTCTGCTGTCAGAAGGAGCTTCAATTCCCACCTCCGACAGAACTTCCAAAATGTTCCGGGGGAGGCGGGGGACATTGAGTCTGAATGGACCCTGTTCTGTGCCTCCATTGTTGAGGCGGCCGACCGGAGCTGTGGTTGCAGGATCGTTGGTGCCTGTCGTGGTGGCAACCCCCGAACCCGCTGGTGGACACCGGCGGTTAGGGATGCTGTCAAGCTCAAGAAAGAGTCCTATCAGGTCTTTTTGGCCTGTGGGACTCCAGAGGCAACTGACAGGTACCGGCAGTCCAAGCGGAACGCGGCTCGGGTGGTCACCAAGGCAAAAACCCGGGCATGGGAGGAGTTCGGTGAGACCATGGGGCAAGACTTTCGTACAGCTTCAAGGAGATTCTGGTCCACCATCCGGCGCCTTGGGGGGGAAAGCAGTGCACTACCAACACTATCTATAGTGGGGACGGTGTCCTGCTTACCTCTACTCAGGGCGTTGTGGATCGGTGGGCTGAGCACTTCGAAGACCTCCTCAATCCCACCAACATATCTTCCAGTGAGGAAGCAGAGTCTGGGGACTTTGAGTTGGCCTCTCAAATATCTGGTGCTGAGGTCACTGAGGTGGTTTAAAAGCTCCTCTCTGGGAAGGCTCCAGGGGTGGATGAGATCCGCCCGGAGTTCCTTAAGGCTCTGGATGTTGTGGGGCTGTGTTGGCTGACGCGGCTCTGCAATATTGTGTGGACATCGGGGGCAGTCCCACTGGCCTGGCAGACCAGGGTGGTGGTCCCCTTATTTAAAAAGAGGGGCCGCAGGGTGTGTTCCAACTACAGGGGGATCACACTCCTGAGCCTTCTGGTAACGTCTATTCAGGGGTTCTGGAGAGGAGGGTCCGTCAGACTGTTGAACCTCAGATTCAGGAGGAGCAATGTGGTTTTCGTCCTGGCCGTGGAACACTGGACCAGCTCTATACCCTTAGGGGGATCCTGGAGGGTGCGTGGGAGTTTGCCCAATGAGTCTACATGTATTTTGTGGATTTGGAGAAGGCGTTTGACCGCATCCCTCGGGGGGCCCTGTGGGGGCCCTGTGGGGGTGGGAGTATGGGGTACCAGGCCCTATGATGCGGGCTGTTAGGTCCCTGCATGACCGGTGTCAGAGCTTGGGCCACATTGCCGGCAGTAAGTCGAGCTCGTTCCCAGTGAGAGTTGGACTCCGCCAAGGCTGCCCTTTGTCACCGATTCTGTTCATAACCTTTATGGACAGCTAGGCTGGTGCCCATCCCCAGCAGTCAATGGGCAATCAGGCAGAGTATACCCTGGACAGAGAGCCAGTCCATTGCAGGATAAATATATATATATATATATATATATATATATATATATATATATATATATATATATATATATATTTATTTACTTGTCTGTGTGTGTGTGTGTGTGTGTGTGTGTGTGTGTGTGTGTGTGTGTGTGTGTGTGCGTGCGTGCGCTCTGTCTTCTCCATCCCCAGTGAGTCGTGGAGGATGGCTGCTTATAATGAGCCGGGATTCTCTGGAGGTTTCTTCCTGTTAAAAGGGAGTTTTCCTCTCCACTGTCGCTGCATGCTTGCTTAGTATGAGGATTGCTGTATAGTCACTGACACTAGTCAGTGACTTGATGCAATTTGCTGGGTTCCTTATATAGGAAACATTATTTCTGATTGGCTTAGTGAACTGACCTGAATTGGAATGTTTATTATGTGAAGTGCCTTGAGACGACTCTTGTCGTGATTTGGTGCTATATAAATAAACTTGAATTGAATTGAACTACTTCATTTTAAACTGGTGAAGGTTCTCAGTCGTCCAGGTCATGGTAATCCAAAAGGGTTCAAATGAAGCCAACTGGACTTCTTTAGTTTCTCAAAGACATTTTGCTTCTCATCCGAGGAGCTTTGTCCATTCTGACTGGAGTCAAGCTTATAAGCTGTAGCTATCTGTTGTTATTTAACGAGCAGAAACTACTCTGAATACCCCTCCACTCCATCCCCTAATGAGCCGTTAGCCTCTACTGAGAGGGAGTCGTTGTGTTGATTAGATGCAGGAAGGTGTGACCTGGACTGAAACTGCTTAGGGATGAGATTCAAAGCTGCATTAAAGGTACTGGAAAGGTAAAATCTAAGCCCCTCCCCTATTTAAAGTGGGTTTTTCACATTTGACATAGATATCTGCTTTTCCTCCTCTCTCGAACATCTGTCTTCTCTGTCCAGAATGTGTGCTTTGTTCTTCAGGTGTAAGTGAGGCTAAAGTTAGTCAGAGTAACGGCATGGCAATCACAATTCTTGAGTAACTGTGAAGATACTGCGGGGTAAATTCCTGGCGCTGCTCCTGATCCCTGAATATGAAAAACAAACTTCTAACTAACAAATGTTAATCTGTTGTTTAGTTTAGCAACAGAACAATTTTAAATGATCTCACCGTGGATCTCCAGGATGTTTTTGGATCCGGCGCGGCGGTGGAGCTCATCGATGTTCTGGCTGATAATGCTGACTTTACGTCCCTGTCTGCTGAGTCGATCCTCACACTCGGCGATGGCCAGGTGAGCCGGGTTTGGGTTCTTCGTCAGCATTACCTCACGGCGGTAGTGGTAGAACTCCCAGACACGGGAAGGGTTCTTGTTGAAGGCCGTTGGAGTTGCCAGGTCCTGCCAGGAAATGTGGAAATATCACGGAAAAGCTGTAAAAGCTTTCTGATGCAGAACTTACGTAGCATTGAAGTTAAACGCAGGTGAAGTGGCATCTCCATCCCCGTGGGGAGTGGTTGGGAACTATTTGGTGGTTTAACCCCCTGATCCAACCCCGTAAAGCTGAATGTCAGGCAGGGAGGCACTGGGTCCAACTTTAAAGTCTTTGGTATGACTCGACCGGGACTTGAACCCCGATCTCCCAGGGTGTTTCTCAATGCCAAGGAACCTCGCTTTGATGTCTTGGCCCCGCCCCGGTTGCCTAGGAGATACATCATCGGGAGCCTCCAAGGCGTGTTCCAATGTTCATTTTCTACCGAGGCGTGTGTTCTCCGTTTGTTAGCCGTTTAGCTAGCTGAGCGAGGATACACAGGAGGTTTCTTGTAGCCTAGCCTTGGTCAAAAATTACCCAGAATACACCACGGTATTTTCAAAAAGACGGTGGATCAGAAGCCGGCAGCTACTTCGGGGACAATTTTCAAGTTTAAAAGTCAGTCAGCTAATTTGAAATGTTTTTTTTTTAGATACAAAGAAGTTATCTATGGTTGGTTAGTAGCTTAGTAGTTGCAGCTTCGGTGGCTAGCGGGTAGTAACTCACTTATATTTTTAATTTAATAAACATAAACACAATTTAAAAAGTAAAAGTCTTGTTACATATTTATATTGAAACTAATACATATAAAACATAACGTTATCTCTTGTGTCACGTGACGTTACATGACCGCCGTGGAAGCCGCGGTCACGAGATGCTAGTCTGTTCCATTTCAATCAATCAAAGCTTTATTTATAAAGCGCCTTCTGGGACCCAGTCGGGAAGCCCAAGGCGCTGAACAAGGTACATGAGAAAAACAGGTAAAAACATTAAAGTTGAAAACAAACGGGTAAAACAAGAGATAAAGAGACCAATGAAAGCAGGGAATTAAAATCAACATAAAAGAAGGCTAAAATCAAACATGTTCTGGAAACGCCAAGCGGAGGAGGTGTGTTTTTAGGCGACTCTTAAAGACTGGCAGAGATGGGGACAGCCTGACTGAGGGTGGCAACTGGTTCCAGAGTGACGGTGCTAGGACTGAGAAAGCCCGGTCCCCGCGAGTACGACACCTAGACCGAGGGACAGCGAGCAGGCCTTGGTCAGAGGAGCGCAGAGCGCGTGATGGGGAATGTCTGTTCAGGAGTGTGGCCAGATAGGGGGAGCACCACCCTGGAAGAAGACGAGGAGTTTAAAGTGTGAACGATAACAGACCGGAAGCCAGTGGAGGGAGGCCAGAACCGTTCAGCTGCTCTTATAGTAACATTTCAGAGCTGTTTTCATGTTTATTTTAGTTATAAAGAACAAAAAAAGTGTATAATGTGGAAGAAAGCTTCTTTTGCCTGAGCTGATAATTGTAAACAGCTTCAATGCAATCATAAACATAAATAGTTATTACTGATGCATTGCAGAGTTAAGTAGCAATGAGTACATTTCGATAAATGACCTGCAGTTGTATAACACCTTTCTGAGTCAGAGGACTCCAAAGATCTTTAGTAAATCATTCATCCCTTCACAAACACATAGTGATGAGCTACACTGAAGCCACAGCTTCCCTGGGGCGCACTGACACAGGTGAGGCTGCCGAGTGCAGGGGCCACCGGTCCCTCCGACCACCACGGACACAACAGCAGAATTTCCTGCAGGGAACTGGGAGTGATCCTGCAACCCTCCAATGCGATTACGGAACAACCCCGTCCATGTCCAGGACTTGTTTCTATCTTCTCTTCTAAAAGCCATGGAGGAATGGACACCAGTAGCCGCCCACCCACCTGTGCGTTCCATTTTCTCCAGTAGCCTCCAGCTCCTCTAAAGGTGGGTACGCCGCTCTCAGCACTCACCCCAGCTCCAGTGATGATGGCGATGTTATTGGCTTTGGAGAAAATCTCCCTGAATGCAGCCATGTCTGAACAAAGCAAGAGACCGAGTCACTCTGCAAATAGGCTCACACTGATTTATTCTGCAGTAACTGCAATTAACCGAGGTTACCTGAACTGGCCATGTCCTGGATTCTCCACGGCTTCCTCAGGTGGGTATACAGGTGAGTGTTTATAATGCCTCTGCAGGTGAAATGGTTCGCAATCATCTGGTTTTAGTAAATGGAGAAGAAATATATTATATTCAGTCTTCTGCACAGTTAGTTTATTCTGAGTTACAAGCAAGGAAGACTGTCAGATAAGAGTCAATCTTTTCTCTGGTTTAGATGAAGCAACAAAAAAAGTCAACTTGAGAGGATTCCCTAATGAAATGTGACGGTTTATGTACTGATGTGTGGGCAGTAACAAAACACTTTGGTGTGTATAAGTGGTTTTTAAATCGACTACCAGTGGTTTAACAAATTAAAATATAATCCTCAGCTGCATTGAGAACAAAGCTTTGATATTGAAAATTTGCCAATGTCAGATGGAAAACTACAAAAAACACAGATTTTTAAAGGTAAAAACATTTTAATTAATTGTTATTTTCTGGGAAAAAGCTACATTTTCTCACGTGAATAATTTATTATCTCTTTAACCCTTTGATGCATGAATTATGAAATCTTGAACCATGAATTTTTAACAATTGTTTTCATTCATCTTCAGGTGTGAATGAAACAAATTTCAACAAATATTTTTTGTAACATTTAATAATTTACAAATAATTTATTACATGTCCACGTTAGCGGACAGCGTGCGTTCTGAATATGAAATATGTTGGCTTGCCTTACAGAAGTCCAAATGGAGGGGCTCAGATGCAACAAAGTCTTCAGCAGCTGTGCTTAATAGCAATTTTTTTTAAATAAAAATCATAAAAATAAAAAATAAATTTAAAAAACGTCCACTGTAATGGTCACTACAGCAAACATTAATTCAAAGTTAAGTTTCATTGGCTACTGGTGTGTTGCGTTCACTAACAACTCGATTTCTACATGTTTCTAGTTTTGATTTCAAATATATTTGTCTCAGCTTCCAATTTACATTTATTTCATACAAAGTAATTATTTATATTAAACAGAACACCTTTCTATAAGAGTAAATCATGTCAACTGTAGCGATTCAGAGACGTAGAGCTCAAATTTCCATGTACAGTAAACGCAGCATTAAACTATCCTAATGCGACCTGGCTGGCTAAGCTAATGGTCCGATACCAAACAGGAAGTTAGCAAAGCGCTGCTACTTCGGGTTAGCGTGTTATTGCTATTCGGGATTAACTGAAGTTGAGTGAAGTGTTTTGTGAGCTTTTAGGTTTATTAACAACTCTTACCTGTCAGACAAACGCCAAGCAGCTGCTTCTACCAGGAAGTCAAAGGAGTTATTCTCCTGCGGCTGTGGAGGAATGGATCAGCTGGGAGGACAGCAGCCTATCAACGGGAAGAACGAGGTGAGCAAACATTAAAGCTTTTGACCAGCAGAGGACGCTGTTGAACAAAAGTTTTTACTGAGATGTTGAGAATAGAATAAAAAATAATAGAAGCTTTTGACCAGCAGAGGACGCTGTTGAACAAAAGTTTTTACTGAGATGTTGAGAATAGAATAAAAAATAATAGAATTTTCTATTAATAATAAATAATAGACTTTATTAATCCCACAATGGGAAAATGCACTCGTTAAGGAAGTACACACACTTAGAGAATAGGAAAAAACAATGCAGGTAAACACACAAAGGTAATTGTTTATTTTTATATTATTCAATTATTGTATTTATGTGTTCAGATGTGTAAACATGATACATATACAAACACAACAGTTGGTTCTCAGGTTTGTCCTTTTTAATATTTATTCCAACACATTTATGATCAAACATCCAAAATTCAGCCTAAGAGTACAAAAACGTTTCAGGGGCAAACATGCTAAAAAAATGCACAAAATGTCTGTTTTTATTTTAAGTTTAAATTACAAATTGTATTGGGCAATGCTAAATAGTAAAAGCGTTTTATGGTTCTAAAATTTGGGGTCAGGATCTGGATCCTGCTGTGGAACAGGAAAACCAGTAAAGCATGAGTCAGGTTACCATTAAATAATTCACCTCTGGCTTTTATGACACAAAATATAGTCAAAAACATAGAAATACATATTTGACAAGGCTCTTTGGTCAATGGCTGATCAGCTTACCTCAAGTTAGGGTCATGACTGAGTCCAAAGTTTAAAAGTTTGGAAATACGATTTATTATAGGCAGGCTCTGTAATATAACTGTGTTTATTTTTGGTTCCCTCTTATTTCACCCAATATGAAAAACGCACTTGAGAGGCTGGAACAGCAATGATCATTTATTTGGTTAAATGGTTTCCGGTTACAGTCATTTGACTTCAAGTGGAATTATTTGTTAATTATATTAATAGAGTTGATTTAGCCTAATTAAATGTTCAGTCAAAATAATTACTGAATATCTGAAAACATGGTTTTTTTCTAGATAGATCTGGGTAATTGTTGCTGCGTTAAATCGCGTCTTGTTCATCAGTTCCGGTTCCAGCCTCCGCGTTCTGCTGGACTGAGGATCAGTGTTGCCAACTCGGCGACTTTGTCACTGTTCCTAACGACTTTTTGACCCCCCTCAACGACTTTTTTTCCAAAAAGCGCCTAGCGACAAACTTAGCGACATTTCTCAGGACCCGTTGCTACTTTCTGTAGAACTTTCATGTAGATATTCCCTACAGATTAGCAACAAAGAAACCGTTTGCACTCTGAACCGTTCTTCCGGGAGTAAGGAAAGAGAACGATAATCTGCGCATGTGCACGAGGACTGACCAATCATAAACCGTTTTCGGCCGGTCTGATTCGCTGAAGCTGCAGAGCTGGAGACCGCCGATTTACGTCTGCTGCTTTCATATTGCTGCAGGCTCACGCTTCTACTAGAGACGGCGCGGGCGTCAACCTGCCATCTCTGGTTCTGCAGCCGTCAGACACTTTGGTTTTTCCTGCATTTGGCAAATAAAGTCATCGGGAGTTTCAACTACCGTCCCGTTTACACACGCAGCTCTGTGGCTCATCTGAATTTCCTTCAGTGACACAGGGATGGTTATACTATGAGACACCCGCTCCCTTTTGCTCGGAGCGCCGTTATTATCACGATGGAGAGAATACACAACAGAGAAGTTGAGAAACTATGAGGTGTAAAAAAACAGCTTTTTAGGAAAATGTCTGTGAGAATGAGGAGAGCAGGAGGTCTGAGTTATATCCTACAACAGAACTGTTTGGATCACCACACCATATCTGTTTTAATGCCACTTTATTGGTAGTTTTGGAATTTATTGTACATATCAAAGCAATTTGGGCCATTTTAATCATACTAATTAATAACTTTAACATATAACATAGTATTTATTTTCCTCCCTTTTAGTCCTATTATATATATATATATATATATATATATATATATATATATATATATATATATATATATATTAGATGCCATAGGGAAAAAGAACTCTAATGTGGCGTGATGACGTCATCAATATGTAAATAAGCACGTGACATCATCTGGCGACATCTAGTGACTTTTGGGGGGAACTTCAGCTACTTTCAGTCAAAAACAGTTGGCAACACTGCTGAGGATAGGATTTTAAACCGGAGCTGAATCGCAGAAGAAGAAACCTCCCATTTTTCTCTCCGTACACCCCCCCCCCCCCCCACCCCCACCCCCCCTCCCGTCTCCCCGGGCGTGTGCACGACTGGCTGCTGCTGCAGCTGCGGCGCCGCGTCTCTCGCAGTCCCGCCGGTCGCCTGTGGACGCTGCCCGGCTGACCGAACATGGCGGCGGCTCCGGAGGAGGAGGTGGACCGCAGACCGATCCGGAGGGTCCGGTCCAAGAGTGACACCCCTTACATCAACGAGGCGAGGATCTCTCTGCACCTGGAGACAGGTAGGCAGCCTGCCAGCGTCACGCGCCTGTGCGTTTCAGCACCAGGAACGGGTGCGTTGCGCTGGGTCCAGACGGAAGCTAAATAGCTTAATTGGGTTGGTTCCCAGAGTTCCCAGGTTTCGCCGCGCAGGATGGATGGTGCGCCGCTGCAGCGTGGAGAAACACGCGCGGGGAGGTGATGGAGGAATCTTTTCTGACACGCTGCGTCTTCGGAGAGCAGGACTGATTGTTTCAACTGTCCGCCGGACTCCGCCTTGATTGTTGGCTGCAGTGAAATGTTGCGTGAACTTGGCTGCCACGGGTTGCTCCTTTTAAGCATGCGGTTGTAATTGATGCGTTTGGAGGGGGAGGGGCGACTGGTTCGCTCAGTCTGCGTGGAAACGGGAGATTTAAGTGATTGTTTCCTTTGTTGCTATGGTCACAACAGCACGCCTGTTTCATCTGCTTTTCGACGCAGATTTAGATGGATCTGAGCTCTGTATCACCCTCGTGTGAAAACGAGCGTGGCTGCTGTGAAGCGGCGGTGACGTCACATCAGCGTGGAGCTGTCCACTGCCCCTCGGTGCTGAAAACACCAGCAACACACTCAAGTTTCGATAGGTTTTAATGGACTTAATGCATGTGATGTCAGCGGCTTGTGTTCTAACACTCCCTCCCCCAGACCAGGCTGATGTGAGCAGTCACGTGACGGGGGGGGGGGGGGGGAGCCTGGTACAGCCTCCCCTTTTCAGGTAAAATTCTGGAAATATCTCCAAGCCTGAACGATCATGTCCTGGTTTGACTTCATTAAAGGTTCAAGTGCAGATGGATAATCTGTCACATGTTAGAAAGTCGCTGTCAAAGTTAAATCGGCCCATATCATTCATTCTTAATAACACTGAGTGATTTTCAGCAATCTGGCTTATTGCTGTCAGAGCTGTGAATGATTTCTAATCATCTCAAAGGTCAGATGGGGCCATTTCTAACTGTCTTGACTCCAGAAGTTTATAGGTTTGGCTCATGATTGCTTTCTAAAACTTTGAAGCGTCTCAGGAGATTATCGGGTTCAGGAGTACGTGAGCACTCGGAGTATAACCTGAGAATTAAATCTCAACATTTTAGCTCAATATGTGTAAAACTGATTTACAGGCGTGTTTTTGTGTTTATGTCTTTAAGAAGGAGGAGCGCTGCTGTGAGCCACGGCTGGAGGCTGAAGTCCTCCCGTCCTCATCCTCACGCCCACGTGGATCGTTCCGTTTCCACTCTTTCAGTTTTCTCTGCTATTCTTAAGTCTGATTTATTTTCTGCCACCACTTAAGGCATCTGCCCGCCCACTCCCAGGGTTGTTGTTTTGGTTTTTGCTGCTGCTGTTTCGCATAAGTCCAGCCCACTCTTCTCTCTCTCTGTGTGTGTGGGAGGGTGTATGACTGATTGTGTTGTAAGGTTCTTTGGGGTTTGTAGAACCCTATAAGGTGCTATGTAAATACATGATTTACCATTTGGCGGGTTCTAAAGACACATGCATGCTCTGAAATGCCATTTTTCTTCTTCATGCTTTAGCTGAGTTAAAGTTCTCTCCAGATTGTGCAGAATTCCAGTTTAGTTTTGGTTTATTTGAAGAAGGATGGCACAAAGAGACAATGTGACATGTTAGAACAATGCAACAATTGTGTTGTCGTCGTCGTCTTCCTCCGCTTATCCGGGTCCGGGTCGCGGGGGCAGCATCCCAACTAGGGAGCTCCAGACCGTCCTCTCCCCGGCCACCTCCACCAGCTCCTCCGGCAGGACCCCAAGGCGTTCCCGGACCAGATTGGAGATGTAACCTCTCCAACGTGTCCTGGGTCGACCCGGGGGCCTCCTGCCGGCAGGACATGCCCGAAACACCTCCCCGGGGAGGCGTCCAGGAGGCATCCTGACCAGATGCCCAAGCCACCTCAACTGACTCCTTTCGATCCGGAGGAGCAGCGATTCTACTCCGAGTCCCTCCCGAATGTCCGAGCTCCTCACCCTATCTCTAAGGCTGAGCCCGACCACCCTACGGAGGAAACTCATTTCATCCGCTTGTATCCGCGATCTCGTTCTTTCGGTCATTACCCAAAGCTCATGACCATAGGTGAGGATTGGGACGTAGATCGACCGGTAAATCGAGAGCCTGGCTTTCTGGCTCAGCTCCCTCTTCCCCACGACAGATCGGCTCAGCGTCCGCATCACTGCAGACGCCGAACCAATCCGCCTGTCGATCTCCCGATCCCTCCTACCCTCACTCGTGAACAAGACCCCGAGATACTTAAACTCCTCCCCTTGAGGTAGGACCTCTCTCCCGACCCGGAGTTGGCAAGCCACCCTTTTCCGGTCGGGAACCATGGTCTCAGATTTGGAGGTGCTGATCCTTAATTAGCCAAAATCTCATTAACAAACTTTGTCTTTAGTAAAATAAAACCATAATGATCCAGAGGGGGTCCAGGTATGTGGTCAAAACGCCTCCTGAGTGGCAGGTCGAAGGCTCCCAGGTCGACTAAGGGCTTGCTGGAGGGATTGGCCAGGGAACGTTTTGGGGTCCCACAGTGGAGCTGGCGCAGGTTGCTGGGGAGAGGATGGTTTGGGCCTCTCTGCAGGGGCCGCTACCCCCACAACCCAGATAAGCAAACGATAGTGAATGGAAAAAATCAAGTGTAGGACTAATGAGGCAACAACACACATGCACAAACACAGATACGAGGATTTTAATTGTTTACCATAAACCTAAACCGTTCCTAACTTTCCTTCACTGGTTTTTGTTGTTGTTCCTTAAATGTTTTTGTTTAATTTCTGAATAATCTTTAACTTTAAAGTTGGTGGCAAATCTTACGTTCTGCACTAAGTTATGTCTCATTATCAGCTATTTTCAGGCCGTTTACATTTTGTCGACTTGGATTTTTTTGTCGTGAGAATCCAGGTCAGACCAAGATGCAGGCATTACCACGCTCCCGTTTAATTACAGAAGAGCGATAATACCTTCCTGAAGGAGAGGCCCGAGACCGAGACGGCCTAAATAAAGAGAACATTGAAGAGTAGGGAGGCTTTGGATGCGAGGACAGGGTGAAGCCTTTCACTTTAAAGACAAGAAGACTGAAGATTATGGTGAGAACGGTTCCCACTCGTCTCCTGCTATCGGAGTAACTCGTGTTAGCAACAGAGGGCCAAACCTGCCTGGGTGGAATACAAAAGGAGGAAGCTTTCAGTTCTGAGGAAAGCTAACATCTCTCAGTGGGCACACAAGCCGTTCTCTCTTCCTCTGGTGGGTCTGGATGTTCGGCTTTCACTGGCCGGCGTCTGTGCTGAGGGAGAAATCCTGATCCATGGAGAGAAAATGACTCTGAGCCAGTAATTATTCTGGAAGCCTGAATTTAGTCAGCCATGACACTCAGTGGTGACCGCCTTTTCAATGATTTGTCCAATCAGAGGGAGATTAGAGATTGGTCGGTATTTGTTCAACACTGAGGGATCTGGTTTCCTCTTCTGTAGAATGTTTAATCACCTGCTGACTGAAATCAGGTGTGTTGAAGCACAGTTAAAATGAAAATGTGCTGGATACCGGACTTTATTACCCCTGATGTAGTGTAATGAGTTTAATACGGGCACGTGGCAGTTCTGAAAGCAAAAGTTTAACCCGTTACTAGCAAGGTGTACCCAATAAAGTGGCCAGTGAGTGTATATGTTAAAACAATGTAAAGCAGAGGCTACGACAGGGTGCTAAAGCACCCAGCCCGCCTCCTCCCCCTGAACAGAAGTGCACCATGAGTGGTTCAGGACTCGGTCCAGGAAAGAGGGCAAAGCCGGGCTCCAAGTAGGCTGGACAGCCGCGGTAACACCAAGTTCGCGTTACCCCGCGCAATTCTCACGCAGCTCAGATTCTGGTGCTGCTGCAGGCAGCCAGCACACCGCTCCAAAGCATAAAGCTGGCAGATTTCTTCAAATCAGGGTAGAAAGTTGGACCGAGCTTGCTCGCACACAAGCCGCTCAGAGAGGACAACGCAGCGCACCGTGCAGCAGGTGGAGGAGAGACTCGGACAGGTGTAGTGAAGGAGGAGCTGAGAGCCGCAGGTAGAGCAGGTGGATGGCTTCTAGGCAGCGATCCGGACCACTGAGGCCATCATCAGGAAATGGGTTTGTTCATTTTGGGTATAAAATAGACCCGTGTCAAAATAATGTTGACTTGTACTTCGCACCAACGGCTACGTCCACAACCCAGAGGCTAAATTTTAATGAGATTCTGCCACTGCGCAGAAACTAAGTACCAGAAAACAGCAATGGCATAATCATTGTTTAAAGACCATTGATAACTATTTAAAACAGCTGAATAAGATGACTGGAGTGGGTCTGTAACACCTTAATGGTGGGCGACGGTGGCACAGGAGTTAAGTGCTCGCCCCGTAATCGGAAGATTGCAGGTTCGAGCCTCGCTGAGTCTGTCGCTGTCGCTGTGTCCTTGGGCAAGACACTTAACCCACGTTGCCTGCTGGTGGTGGTCGGAGGGACCGGTGGCGCCAGTGCTCGGCGGCCTCGCCTCTGTCAGTGCACCCCAGGGCAGCTGTGGCTACATTGTAGCTCATCCCCACCAGTGTGTGAATGGGTGAATGACTGATTGTGTTGTAAAGCGCCTTGAGGGGTTCCAGGACTCTAGAAGGCGCTATATCAAACACAGGCCACTTACCATTTAATCTAACAGCTAACATGTCTCCCCAGCCTTGCTTAGTGTCTACAGGAGGGATTTATCGCTAAATTAAACCAATCAGCTGTGTTAATGATCTAAAACATGCAGGAAACCTGCTGGAGGCGGACTGCAGCATCGGGCATGTCAGCTCATTTTTCTAGGTCCCAGCAGAGCGGCCGTCAGTCTGTAGTTGCAAGTGGAATATTCTGGCCACAGGGGGGCGACAGGGGCTTGGTGGCCTTTCATTAACCCTGTAAGTGTCGTTAGCACAACCGGCTCAAGATATTTATTTAAAAGTATGAAAAAGTTGCAATGTATCCCTTTAAATCCATTAAAGTGAATCTACCGAATACGCTAGGTTTTCAGTGTGTAGTGAAATGACTACATATTAATTATGACCAATAAGACGTGATGATTCCATATAAATATGAAATATCAACCTGATGATCTTTGAATGTTTAATCAGAAGATTGTAAGGTTCTTTGCTTCTTCAGGGATCATAAACACACTTCGTATTAATTCAGACAGAGTCAGTATATAGTTTATGAAACAAATTTAATTCTTTTTCCTAAACTAATGATTTACACTTGACAAGATATGAATGATGAGATGTGATGTAATGGATGTGAGGTGATTTAATGTGATGTGTGAAATGTTGTAATGGAAGCTAGATGTTGTAGCAACACCATTCTTTGTATCTGAGAGAGTTTGTGAAGTCTGGGTTGTAAAATAATTTGTTGTTTGTTCATAAACTAGAGAGTTGTTTGTTTAAACTCATCAGACTCCAGTGTGCAGGCTTACAATACCCTTGGTATGAGTTGCTCCGGGCGGTCCGGAGGGTTGCGGTCCGAGTGGTGAGGTTACTGGACGTCGAAACCACAATACTCAGAGATTAGTAGCTTCCTCTGAGTTCAGCTTCACTGGCCATGAGATGCAACCCGGGGTCTGCAGGTTAGGTGTCTGAGGTGTGAAGTAGCTCTGAAAAGAGCTGTTTAGTCTGTAATACTCGCAGCGTCGCAGAGAGGCTTTGACTGGAGGTCAAAGAAGATGGTTTCAAAAGGGCTTCTTCCCCGATTTGGCCGAATCGGGGGTCAGCTAAAAATTGAATTAATCAGGAAGTGATTCTTGTTTTGTTGAACTCTTTGTTTATAAATTATGGCTCATTCTGGCAAATCAGAATGTGACATGTTTGAAGGTTTTACCAAACATTCCTCAGGAGCCATGCCTTCTTCATGATGCTGTCCACCCCCTCTCAAGGACTTGGGTTCCAGAGTCAATGCTATGTGTTGAGGTGAGTCCAACTATATCTAGCCGGTACCGCTCAACCTCTGCCACAAGCTCCTGCTTCTTCCCCGCCAGCGAGGTTGACGTTCCATGTCCCAAAAACCAGTTTCCTTGTCCGGGGATCGGACCGCCAAGGCTCCCGCCTCGGTCTGCCAGCCGATCCACACTGCACCGGACCCTTCATGTTCCTCCTGCGGGTGGTGGGTCCACAGTTGGATGAGCCCATGTATCCGGTTCGGGCTGGGCCCAGCCGGGCCCCATGGGCGAAAGCCCGGCCACCAGGCGCTCGCTTACGGGCCCCAACCCCAGGCCTGGCTCCAGGGTGGGACCCCGTTAACCCTCCGGGCCGGGTACTCCGACTCTTTGAGTTTACATCCATGAAAGATCCTCTGAACCGTTCTTTGTCTCACCCTTCACCTAAGACCCATTTGTCATGGGAGACCCTACCCTACCCAGACAACATAGCTCCTAGGATCATCAGGGCACTCAAACTCCTCCACCACAATAAGGTGACGGTTCAAGGAGGAGCATTTATGATTATTGTAACTTATAACTGTAAAGTCACATAGGAACTTCGAGTAGGCTCATTTTATTCAGAGTGAGGAATTCCGCAGTCTGCAAGAGGCCTTGAGTGATTTTGTTATGATTTTTTGCAGCTTTAAGAACTGTGATAAAGGTCTGTTTGGATTAAGGTGTCCAAACAGGTGGTGTTCTCTTGCCTGCAAACGAAAGGTTCTTATGTGGTCCATATGTAGGCGAAAGTTGACCATTTGGTACGTTACAAGTGCAAACTTGGTCTCAGAACACTCACCCCTCCCCTCGGGTTCCGCTTCCACCGGAACCAGAAACCAGAGGACACGAGATAGCGCTAAACACCAGTTGTTGTCCGTGACTTCAAATGGTGATTTTCTTTTTGGGACTGTGGTAGTTTGTCCTAAAGTTGAAGTGGTAGCAGCCGGCTGTTTCTCCTTCTCTGATATTATTGAGTGGAGAACCTCTCACACCAGTGATGTTCTGGTGCTAATCTCCACAAAACATTTATAGCTATACTATGTTAGATCTGGTGCTAATCTCCACAAAACATTTATAGCTATACTATGTTAGAACATTATTAAGAGGCATGAAAAAAATGTTTAACGCTATTTTGTTTTCCAATTTGCTATAAAAGCTCTAACTAAGCTTCCACAGACTAGGAACATGAACTCGCCCTGACCGTTGCCTTCATGTTGGGCGTTATATCCGAATCTGCAGCCGCTCAGATTTCACCTCCCTGCGGTGTTTTCTGACAGCGAGTCTAATCTTGTTGCATCCATCATCTTCGTGTCAGTGAGGATGATGCTGAGACCCGCGGCGTGCCAGAGGAGGAAGTGTTTAGAGCTGAAGCAGAAGCTTCAGGGTGATGCGGTCGGATTGCTTAGGTCTAACAAACAGACTTGTGCAGTCTGAGGTGGACAAAAGCTACCAATAAATAAGTAAATTTTATTTATATAGCATTTATCACAGACATAGAATCACAAAGTGTGTCACATAGATCAAAACCAAATAAAACAACATCAGAAAAAAAGTTAAACATGAAAGATGATATAAATCTGAGTTAAAAGTAAGAAAATTAAAGGTTTAGGTAAAAGAAGCTTTAAATAAAATGGTTTATTTACAACAACAAAAAAACATAAGCTTTCTATCCACAGGTTGGGAATAATAAGACTAATTCTGCCTGTGGGGAATTAAAAGTACAAATAAGTAGGGATGTCCCACTGGGCAAAGATTACTGGGTTCTGGACCAAAATAAGGACCTCCAAAGGTCCAAACTCTAAACTGGGCGGTTAAACCAAACTCAAGGTGATATTTTAAACTAAACCGAAAACCCACAACACTCTAAATGTAATAAAAGGGAGATCTGCGCCACAAAAAAGATGAACTCTAAACCAAAACGTAACAGCTTATCCAAATGCAAGAAGCTGTTAGCGAAAATGCTAACAGTAGCTTTACCAACGTTAAGTTCAAGTTACCAAGTTTAAATAAACCAAAAATACCCAGCAGCAAACAGACCAGCATGGAGGTGACAAGTAATTAAAATTGCGCCCACATTTTCTAAGTTAACACACGTCTCTTCAGTGGCGGACTGGTAATCGGGAGAAACGGGAGATTTCCCGGTGGCCTGGCCGTTAAACTGGCCCACTCAGTGATTTTTTGTGTACGATGTTGGCGTAAGCGGAACCGTACACATTCAGTTGGTTGTGAAAGGGGGCTATTTTTAGATGAGCACATTAGCTGGTTAAGCTAGTGAGAGCTTGCGCTATGGGGAAGTGCAAGTTTAATGGTAACTGGATGGCTAATCCCACGTTCGCGACGTGGTTAGCACCGGTTCCAGGCAATAGCTGGAAATTATAGCTTAAATTTAATTTTTAAAAGTAGATTAAATTTGGTCAAAGTGGCCTTAAAAAGGTCTTAAAAAGTCTTAAATTTGGCTCCCTTAAACCTGCAGAAACCCTGAGTGTAGATGGTGGTGGACCCATGTGTGGTGGAGCTGGACCAGGAGGCAGAAATGCAGCTCAGGTAAAATAAATGGATTTAATGAATAATGGCAGGTAGAATGATACAGCAGGACCAACGCAACAATGATCTGACAAAGTACAAGTGCAAAACGGGGGTATAAATACACAAGGATAATCAAAAACACATGGGCAGGATAACAAGGTGAGTCCAATAAACAACCAATTAGAGGTAAACGAGACCAAGAGTCAGAGGGGTCGGAGCAAATCCTGACAGCTGCTGTTTCTTTATTAAGGAAATTATTTGAACCTGGGACAGTCTTAGACTGAAGACTGTTGTTGGTCTGATTAAAGGTGCAGTATGTAAGAATATAGTGAGAATTTTACAGAGAGAGTCCCAAAAGAGTCTAAAGTTTTGGTCGTTTAGGAAGGTTGATTATACAGAAACGTATTTGGTATCGAGCTGGCTGCGGGGATGGTCAGTTTTTCTCCTTTCGAAACAATGGAAGGAGGGGCCTAACTTCTGTTTACCATCAGTGTGTGTGGGGGTGCCGTGTCTCCTGCAAGCTAATACTGCAGCGCCCACAATTGAAATTTGACGACGGCCGGCAAAAAGCTCCAGAGTTGTTTAAAGAGGTTGCAGTAACCAGGTTTTACCACAGGATTTAATTTTTACTTCATTTCTACATAATGCACCTTTAAATGTCTCAGAGGAAAAACTTAGAAATATTTGTTGACTAACATTTTCTGCAAAGATTGTTTTCTGATGATTAGATCAGAATATTTTTTTTACAAATCTTTAATATTTAAGGTCATTTTGCAACCTGGATTATTTTTTTAACTGAGCCAAATTTTTAGATTTAGAATAAAAACAAAACAATCTTCTTTATTCTGATCGTCTGATATTCTCTCATCCACGTTCAGCCTGGTTACTATTTTAGTGACTATCACACGTGCTTTAGGTTTCCATCCTTCTTTGGCTGCCTGCTGACTCCTCACCCTATTACTCTTCATGGCGGATATAACCATAGCTGCACTGTGTTACTGTAAAAACAATAAAATCAAATTACACTCATCTACACACAAAATATGATATTTGTGTTGTTTATTCCATCTGTTTGGGTAGGCAACCTATCAAAGCAGATGAGCCACATTCAGGAGACAAAGGAAGGAGAGAGGGATGACTCATATCTGAATGTGTGTGTGCTTAAGTCACACTTTCAGTGATAACACACACACTTCTGCAGGCAAACTGTCACGTTGTATTAATTCAACACAAAGTGTGTCCACGGTGAGGGAGGAGGGGGTTTCTTCAGGCTGAATGGGAACGAGAAGGAAGGCGCTGAAGAATAAAACGCTGAACTTTGCTTTCCCTTTGAACTCACAGACTTCCTTTGTCCTTCCTCGTCACGTCACACGTCATCTGAAACCCGTCCCATGCGTTTGGGTCTGATGCAAATGCATTTCTACACAGGCAGAGGAGATAAAACCCACTAAATCTGGTTTGTGATGCGAGAAAATCTCAGGTTCCATCTTTAACTTTATTGCCAAATGTACCATATTTGCTACGAGTGTTGTTGATGCAAAATCAGGATTAAATACTTTGTTCCTTTTGTAGTTTTATGTCTGTAAAGCACTTTGGCTTGCTTTGTGCTGATTTAGAAGTGCTATATAAATTAAGGTTGGTATGGTAACTCGCAAGTAGATCATACATCTACAGTAACATGACATCTTTCATGTTTCTGATGTACTTTGATTTTATTATTATTAATGCAACAACCACACAATATGCAAAATGTACATTTATATAGGGGTGCGCCATCTGGAAAAAACAACTGTTTGTTGCGACCTGGAGACGACTCTGGACTGACCTGGTCGCATTGCAGGTAATCTACAACCTCAGTGTCTTGGGGTCATATCTTCTGGGCACGGATATATTCAAGAAACGTGATTGGTAGCTAAGACTCGTGCTCTCATTGATTCCACCCACGTTCCTCCCACTGACACTAGAATTGAGACAAAAAGATTTGTAACACTGTAGATTTGAGGTTTGTACCTGTAGAATGAAATGTGTGTTTTGATAGTTTTGATTTCATACATGTACATTGATTTTTTTATTTTGGAAGTCTTCTAGGTAAAAACCGAAAGTTTCATGTTTCTGAATGAATGTTTGATGTTACAAAATGAGTAGTAAATGTACAAAATGAAAATTTCCTGTTACAAAACGAGAAATACAAGTACAAATTGAGAATTACAAGTTAGAAAACTAAAGTTACAAGTTACGAATCCAAAGTTACGTGTCATGAAACATGTTCCAAGTTACAAAACTTGGTACAAGTTATACTGAATATTGTCCCAATCCTAGCTCCATGGTATAGCGCCTCTCAGAGTAAGGACTCCAAAGCGCTTTACACTACAGTGTATCATTCATCCATTCACACACATATTTACACACAATTGTAACAGATTACACAAAAATATTTAAATGATGTTTTTAAATATTTTAAGTTTACATAAAATCAAAATTACATTTGCAGTTGCCTTAAATTATCGTCGTCGTCTTCCTCCGCTTATTCGGGTCCGGGTCCCGGGGGCAGCATGCGAACTAGGGAGCTCCAGACTGTCCTCTCCCCGGCCACCTCCACCAGCTCCTCCGGCAGGACCTCAAGGTGTTCCCTGACCAGATTGGAGATGTAACCTCTCCAACGTGTCCTGGGTCGACCCGGGGGCCTCCTGCGGGCAGGACATGCCGGAAACACCTCCCCAGGGAGGCGTCCAGGAGGCATCCTGACCAGATGCCCAAACCACCTCAACTGACTCCTTTCGATCCGGAGGATCAGCGCTTCTACTCCTAGTCCCTCCCGAATGTCCGAGCTCCTCACCCTATCTCTAAGGCTAAGCCCGGCCACCCTACGCAGGAAACTCATTTTGGCCGCTTGTATCCGCGATCTCGTTCTTTCGGTCATTACCCAAAGCTCATGACCATAGGTGAGGATTGGGACGTAGATCGACCGGAAAATTGAGAGCCTGGCTTTCTGGCTCAGCTCCCTCTTCACCACGACAGATCGGCTCAGCGTCCACATCACTGCAGAGGCTGAACCAATCCGCCTGTCGATCTCCTGATCCCTCCTACCCTCACTTGATATACTTAAACTAGTAGGACCTCTCTCCCGACCCGTAGTTGGAAAGCCACCCTTTTCTGGTCGAGAACCATGGTCTCAGATTTTGAGGTGCTGATCCTCATCCCAGCCGCTTCACACTCGGCCACGAACCTACCCAGCAAGACCTGAAGGTAGAGCTGGATGAAGCTAGGAGGACCACATCATCCTCAAAAAGCAGAGACGAGATTCTCCTGCCACCAAATTCGACACACTCCACACCACGGCTGCACCTAGAAATTCTGTCCATAAAGGTAATGAACAGAACCGGTGACAAAGGGCAGCCCTGGCGGAGTCCAACCCTCACTGGGAACAGGTCCGACTTACTACTGGCTATGCGGACCAAACTCTCACTCCTCTGGTAAAGGTACTGAATGGCCCTCAACAGAAAGCCACCCACCCCATACTCCTGGAGCATCCCCCACAGGGTGCCTCTGGGGACACGGACATAAGCCTTCTCCAGATCCACAAAACACATGTGGATTGGTTGGGCAAACTCCCATGCCCCCTCCATCACCCTTGCAAGGGTATAGAGATGGTCCACAGTTCCACGTCCAGGACGAAAACCACATTCCTCCTCCTCAATCTGAGATTCAACTATCGATCGGACCCTCCTCTCCAGTACCTTGGAGTAGACCTTTCCAGGGAGGCTGAGGAGTGTGATCCCCCTATAGTTAGAACACACCCTCAGGTCACCCTTCTTAAAGATGGGGACCACCACCCCAGCCTGCCACTCCACAGGAACTGCCCCAGATGACCACGCAATGTTGCAGAGACGTGTCAACCACGACAGCCCTACAACATCCATAACCTTGAGATACCCAGGAGGAACCTCATCCATCCCCGGGGCTCTGCCGCTGTGTGGTTGTTTGACTACCTCAGCAACTTCTGCCCCCGAGATCGGACAGTCCATCCCCAGGTCTCCCGGCTCTGGTTCCTCCTCGGAATGCGCGTAGGTGGGATTGAGGAGCTCCTCAAAGTATTCCTTCCACTGTCCAACTATAACCCCAGTTGACGTCAGCAGCTCCCCATCCCCACTGTAAACAGTGTGAGCGAGTTGCTGCCTTCCTCTCCTGAGGCGCCGGACAGTTTGCCAGAACCTCTTTGGAGCCGATCAATAGTCTTTCTCCATGGCCTCATCAAACTCCTCCCACGCCCGAGATTTTGCCTCGGCAACTGCCACTGCTGCACCCCACATGGCTATCCAGTACCTGTCTGCTGCCTCCGGAGACCCACAGACCAGCCACGCCCTGTAGGCCTTCTTCTTCAGCCTTACGGCTCCCCGAACTCTGGTGTCCACCAGCGGGTACAGGGGTTGCCACCACGACTGGCACCGGCCACCTTGCGACCTCAGCTAGCAACAGCCACCTCAACAATCGCAGAGTGGAACAAGGCCCACTCGGAGTCAATGACTCCACTGCTCTCGGGACGCGATCCAAGCTCTGCCAGAGGTGGGAGTTGAAGACTGTCTTGACAGGTTCTTCTGCCAGGCGTTCCCAGCAGACCCTCACTATGCGTTTGGGTCTGCCAGGTCTACGCGGCATCTTCCCCTGCCATCTGATCCAACTCACCACCAGGTGGTGATCAGTTGACAGCTCCGCTCCTCTGTTCACTTGGGTGTCCAAAACATACGGCCGCAGGTCAGATGATCCGACTACAAAGTCTATCATCGACCTGCGACCTAGGCTGCCCTGGTGCCAAGTGTACCGATAGGCATCCTAATGTTCGAACATGGTGTTCATTATGGCCAATCTGCGGCTTGCACAGAAGTCCAATAACAAAACACCACTCGAGTTCGGATCAGGCGGGCCGTTCCTCCCAATCACACCCCTCCAGGTCAAGCTGTCATTGCCCACGTGAGCATTGAAGTCCCCAGCAGGACAATGGAGTCCCCTGATGGAGCACTATCTAGCACTCGTCCCAGGGACTCCAAAATGCGTGAGTACTCTGAACTGATATTTGGCCCATAAGCACAAACAACAGTCAGGACCTGTTCCCCGACCTGAAGGTGCAGGGAAGCTACCCTCTCGTCCCCCGGGGTAAACCCCAACACACAGGCAGAGAGTCTTGGGGCCAACAAAAGCCACCCCCAGCCCTCCGCCTCTCACCCGGAGCAACTCCAGCAAATGTGAGTGTCCACCCCCTCTCAAGGACTTGGGTTCCAGAGCCAATGCTATGTGTCGAGGTGAGTCCGACTATATCTAGCCGGTACCGTTCAACCTCTGCCACAAGCTCCTGGACCTTCCCCACCAGCGAGGTGACGTTCCATGTCCCAAAAACCAGTTTCCTTGTCCGGGGATCGGACCGCCAAGGCTCCCGCCTCGGTCTGCCAGCCGATCCACACTGCACCGGACCCTTCATATTCCTCCTGCGGGTGGTGGGTCCACAGTTGGATGAGCCCATGTATCCGGTTCGGGCTGGGCCCGGCCGGGCCCCATGGGCAAAAGCCCGGCCACCAGTCACTCGCTCACGGGCCCCAACCCCAGGCCTGGCTCCAGGGTGGGACCCTGGTAAACCTCTGGGCCAGGTGCGCCGACTCTTTGAATTTACATCCATGAAAGATCCTCTGAACCATTCTTTTTCTCACCCTTCACCTAAGACCAATTTGTCATGGGAGACACCAGGGGCACAAAGTGCCCCAGACAACATAGCTCCTAGGATCATTAGGTCACTCAAACTCCTCCACCACGATAAGGTGACGGTTCAAGGAGTTGCCTTAAATTATCTCAATGTTATCTTATACATATTGATATTCCTTGACTTATAATTAGGGAGTAATTCACTCAAGATTTTCAACATTTCTCAACTCATATTATTCAGAAGATATACTCAAAAATTAAGTGTTTTTAACTCAATCTTGATAAGTAGATAGCTCAAAAATTTTGGTGTAACTGATTACATACTACACTAACCCAGATATGTTGCTAACTGCACATGACACACACACCCATTGATGCTGACAGCCAGTGAGAGTTGAATACCCAGTGCCAAGTCAAATGCATCTGGTGTGAACCACCACAATATTAATTAAAGTGGAACAGCGCAGCGTGGTCATTCCTTGGACCAACCTCCTCACTTATGGTGCCAACATCATACAAAAAGTAACACCACATTTGCAATACTGAGTGAAATAATAACTAAGAACAGCAATCCCCCACAATAAACATGCATAAACACCCCAAAATAGAACAAAATAACTAAAAACATGACTACCCACAATGCACCTCACCCACCAATTCTTTATTGTGCCTGAAATCCACCAAAATTGCTTGTTTGTGCTTGCTTTTTCCTATAAATCCACAACTATTTTAAGAAATTTGCAAGTGTGTTTATCAGACACAATTTCAGTTGACATAAAGATGAATAGATTAATATAGAAACATAAAATAATAAATTAATATTTTTTGTTGATAGTACTTATTCAAGTTAGGTTGTTTTTTATTGATTCATTTATGTTTTGCTCACTAAAAAAATAACATATATATATTTTTTCAGATTAATTAAAAAGTTTGAGTTCTACATACTTAAAACAAAGAAAAAGTTGAACTAACTCAACACATTTGAGTTCTAAAAACTTATTTTAATTTATGAGTGTCACCTACTCAGTATTTTTTATTATTTTCAACATTTGGGTTTACAGTGAACATTTTCTTTATTTGTTTGATAACTCCAGGTTTTCTGACTGGTGACACTAAAAGTCTTTCACTGCGACTCTGCTGCAGAATAAAAACAGGACAGTTTCATGAACACGGCTGTTGTTTGCGTGAAGCTCAACGGCTGACCTCCTTTTGCTCCGCCGTGACTCCGTCTCTCTCCTGAAGAAGCAGCTCCTGCTGTGCAGCTAATTATATACAAAATGCTACATGTTAAACTTCCTCCATCAATTATGCTCGGAGTGTTTTCAAGTTCCACAAACCCAGAGGCTCCTCTGCAGCCAGCGATCGTCGTCTAATCAGGGATGTGGATAATTAAAACAGCTGGAAGAGTGCCGCTATTTCACAGCATAAACACCTTACTGTCCTCAGCAGCAGAGCAGCTCATTAATCTTTCATTCGCCGTCAGGATCGAAGTCTCAGCTCGGGGCCCAAATTAGCTGCAGCACCATCAAAGGCTGCAGAAGCTCAGCTGGGATGAGGTGGAGATCTGAGAGGGAAGCATCAGAAACAGACAAAGCATCTGGAAAAGTGACAGATGAGGTTTGTTTCTCCAGTAAATATTAACATTTCTGTGCAAAAGTCTTCAGTCATCTCTTACATTTTCCTTCCCAGCAGCCAGACTGGTTTGTTTTTAACACAATCCAGATCAGCAGTTCCCCATACCTGAGGGTTCTTTCAGTTGACTTTGTTTGCTGGTAACTCAGCAAAAATAAAGTTAAAGGATCATTTTAGCCACTTTTATCACCAACAGCTGATCACAAAACCCAGTTTTCTCCAATTTATTTAGTTGCATCGTCAAATAAGTCAAACAGAACAGAGTGGTTAACGTGAAACTGTGTTTTCTATGTGTTTGTCCAAAAACTACAAATCCCACCATGGAGTTTAAAGAGCAAGTCACCCCCAAATCAACTTTTTTTCTGATAAACTATATAAATGTGTGTCTAATCGTGCTGCAGACACGTGTAGTCAATAGTTTTGCACTTTAGTGCATTTTAGTTGAAATTTACATTTTCTGCATAAAACTGTCAGTGTTGTGCCGTTGTCAGGTAAAAACTCTGCACTGCATTTGAATTTAAATCTGCCATCACTATAGAACTCCATGAGTTGACGTATTTCTCCCGGCATGCAACAGTTCAAATCGAGCGGCGCCATTTTGGCAGGCAGTAGCCCGCAGCTAGGCTATTTGTTATTGTCAGAAAACTCAATCAAATGGGAAATACGGTAGATTCCTGTTGTGCCCCAGGATGCAGAACAGACGCGGACGACATAAGGGATGAGCCGTCAACAGGATTCCCCAAGATCCGGAACGCCGCAAACGTTGGATCCTCGCAATGAAACGTGCTAGCCTCCAGGCTAAAATGAAGCTGTGGGATCCCGAGAGTAAAGGTTTTCGCTTATGCAGCGACCACTTCATATCAGGTACTTAAACCAACGTTTCCTCAACTGTGTATGGTTGTCGTCGTCGTCTTCCTCCGCTTATGCGGGTCCGGGTCGCGGAGGCAGCATCCCAACTAGGGAGCTCCGGACCGTCCTCACCCTGGCCAACTCCACCAGCTCATCCGGCAGGACCCCAAGGCATTCCCGGACCAGATTGGAGATGTAACCTCTCCAACCTGTCCTGGGTCGACCCGGGGGCCTCCTGCCGGCAGAACATGCCCGAAACACCTCCCCAGGGAGGCGTCCAGGAGGCATCCTGACCAGATGCCCAAACCACCTCAACTGACTCCTTTTGATCCGGACTAGCAGTGGTACTACTCCGAGTCCCTCCCGAATGTCCGAGCTCCTCACCCTATCTCTAAGGCTGAGCCCGGCCACCCTACGGAGGAAACTCATTTCGGCCACTTGTATCCGCGATCTCGTTCTTTTGGTCATTACCCAAAGCTCATGACCATAGGTGAGGATTGGGACGACAGATCGGGTCAGCGTCCGCATCACTGCAGATGCTGAACCAATCCGCCTGTCGATCCCCAGATCCCTCCTACCCTCACTCATGAACAAGACCCCGAGATACTTAAACTCCACTGTATATGGTGTTTATTTTAAATGCTTTTATTACGATTCTTAGTGGGCTTCCTAAACTTATTTTGGCGTGTCTTTTTCTGTCTTATTACTCATAGCAACAAGTAAACATCACGTAAAACCAGGGCTGCACGATATTAGGAAAACCTGCGATATTCGATAACAGTGCTTAATATTGCGATATCGATATTACCCATTGCGATATTGATATTACTCACGATAAATGAACAAATACTAAAGTATGCAGTGTTGATGTCGTCTGGTGTGCGACATCTGCTCTGGGTTCAAAGCAAACAAAAACTAATGCATGAATTCCATTACAACATAACATTTTTAATGCCAAAATATGCAGCTGCACCTGCTACTGTATTAGCAGCTGCACCTGCTACTGTATTAGCAGCTGCACCGGCTACTGTATTAGCAGCTGCACCTGCTACTGTATTAGCAGCTGCACCTGCTACTGTAGCAAACAACAAACTGCATGCATGCAGTTTCTCAGTGACTTTAAAACATCACCGCCACCATAAAACTTTTTCTGATGCTCCAAATACAGAAAAACATCCCTTACCAGGGGTTTTTGAATAAATAAATAAAAAATCAGAAAATTAGTTTAAATGTTAAATAATTGCTACTGAACATTTTCTCCACTTATGTGGTTATGATATAAGGCTGTTGCTGTAATTGGGAAGTGAACTGTGCTGGGCCAAACTAGGAGAACATTAAGATTTTTTGAGGGAAAGAGAAAAACAATTGTCTACCTTTCAGAAGAGGAACTGGCGAAAAACTACATGGAAAATATGTGAAAACATTTGTTTTTAACCCCAAATTGAACAAGTTTACCTAGATCTGAAAAAGCAGCTCAGATGATGAAACTGCAACTATGATTCTGATAACAAGCTAACAAATTGAACTAGCTCCTAAGATAACCGGCTAGCAGAGCTTCTGACTGACAGTTTATCTGCAGCAGCAAATCAACTATCCTGATTAACAAGGTTATAAAAGCTCATAAATGAAAAATCACTTTGATGTGTGGGGGAACTTTTCCAGGCCCTCTTTAGCAGGGTGGGACTGGGAGGAGAGTGCTGTAGCCTTTTAGCTGGAAGCTAACCGGAGCCTGGGGCTAACATCACCACCCGGTGGAACACTAGCAACATGGAGGTAGGTTGGTTCACCGGCACGTGTCGGAGTCAGCCCGGTTATTATCAGCTGCTTAACGACACCGAGCGGACTCACGTTCACGTTTGAAAGCAGCGCTGATTCCAGAAACCTCAGCACAAAGTGCGTTCGTTAATCTGAGCCAGCATGACGAACAAGGGAACGGCGCCGCTAACTCAGTTCGGGTGTTGCGTTCCACCCATCCTAAGGGTCTACGTAGGGGGTGGGCGTATTACGTGAACGGTCCCATCTGATTGGCCGCATATCAGAAGGGCTACATTTGATTGGTCAAATAATACTTCCGCATAAAAAACAGAGCTGGTTTACAAAAAGTTGATGTATGACACGGATGGAAATGTTTGAAGCAAACATTTATCGCCGTTTTTGACGTGCTTTGCGATGGGCCTATCGCACGTCCTGTTATCGCGATGACGATAATTTTTCGATATATTGTGCAGCCCTACGTAAAACGTTGCCTCGTGATTTCTGTGTGCTGCCGTTTACGTGTTTTATGATCACAGCAATTAACTGGCTAAGCTGTATTTAATTTTTAAGCAATGGTTGATCAACTGTCTGATCACACATCAAATCACTTTAAATTGCCATTTTCTGTCTCACTGAGACAGATCTCAGACAGATCCTGAGACGCTCCTGCCTGACATATTTATTTTATTCACGGGAAAAAAATCAGACTAGTGATTTCTGTTGGCGTTCAGTTTATACATTCAAACAGCACAGCATTCTGTTTAAACTTATTACATGTAAATCTCTGTTATTTGTGTTTTTGTTTAATTAGTTAGGATGAGGGAAAATTAACAAGGAAATTAGGGTATCTTAAATCTGGTAAGACGTCCGCTCCAACAGCTTCTGGCATTTTTAAAAAGTATCCCAGGGTCATGGTAAGGGTCGGAATGTTAAATCAATTTTATTTCTGACTATATAAAACAATTTCTTCAGTTTTAAAGTGTGAAGTAAACTCCGACGGAGTAAAATCCAACCCGATCCTGTTTATGTTTAATGTTTTAGTCTCTTGTGATGTCTGTTCATGCTTAAACCTGAGATAAGCAGCTGCGCACGTTCTATAAATCCTCCTTTTACACTTCAAATGAGAGCATTAATGGTTCTTTGAACCAAAACAAAAAAGTCCAGATTTAACACAAGCCTTCAGATTCATGTGGACAAAATCTGACGGTAATAAAATGTGAGCTTGCATGAAACAATGGAGCATTGTCTGCAGCCTGCAAATAATTGATTTGTCTGACATTCAGATTAATCGATTATTTTCTTATTTGCTGTGAGTGAGCTCCACCTGCTAGCAGAGGCTTGTAACCACCCCTCATGACCAGAGCATCTCTTTTCAGACATTTTATCCTTTTTTAACAAAACAAAATCTTGCCTTCTCTTTTGTTGTTTTTATCTGATATTTTTGCTGCTTGCTTACACAGCATCGCTTTCTAATGGTAGCTGTCTCAAACCGATTATGTCCCATCCACAGTTGAATAAAAAAACAACTAAAAATACATTTCCCATTGACATACTGCTTTTCTCACATCTATGAACTAATTTCACTTAGTTATGATTATGCCTGAGAAGTTGTATATTAGTGTGTTTTGAGTAATCTGAATACAGGATTTTAATTTCCTTAATTTAAATGATAAATGGCCCGCACTTGTAAAGCGCCTTTCAGAAACTAATATCCGCGGTAAACATCTGTTTAAGTACCCGACGAGGTCATCTCTGCTTTCTCAATGTCCATATTGTTAGATATGCTGATTTTTAAGGCGAAATCCCGGGGAATTTCGTCTAGAAATGCAATTACCCTAACCGTGCGCGATCCCGCGGTGGCTAATCTTTTTTTGGCAGCCAGTCGCTTTTGGCACAACACCGGTCCGCTTGTGCTCGTGTCCACAGATGATTTCACAGCAAAACAAACATGCATGAGGCAACATTTGTGCTTCTGATCATTTATTCAGCTTTAAATAGAGAACTGAAGCTTTTTAAATCCTTTTTAGTTGCTTACTTTTCATAAAGTCTCTAAACTTTCCTACTTTAATTGCTGTAGGTCTTGTAGCTTAGAGATTTTAGATCCTGTAAAACATTTTTGTTTTTTCGCTAAAACAAAAAGTGATTTTTAAATTGATCATCCTTTATTAACCAAACCATCTTTCATCCTTTAAACCAACGTTTAGACGTCAGAAGAGCAGGAGAAGCACTCAGAATGTGTTTGAATCTCATCCTTAACAGCCACTCACTTTTCACAAAAAACACTGTTTTTGAACATTTAACAAAGGTCCAAACGTCCCAAACACATAAAACCTTTAAATAAGTATTTCTGTTATTTCATCAAAAGTTGAAAGAGCCGGATTGTGGAGAGTTGTTCCTGATTTTCAGGTTAAAAGTTTATTAACTACAGTTTCCAGTTCTGATCAGAAAACTGAAACTCAAATCAAATCGGATCCTCTAAAGGAGTGTGGCGTGTTTAACTAGAATTAACTCTGTTTGCTATCAGTTTGGTTAGATTCTGAGAAAAGCTCAAACAAGTTAACAATGAAGCTTCTATCATATATAAATATCTAGGATATTATATATTCGATAGAAGTTCATATGCCAACGAGCCTGGTCTATATTTAATCCAAAGATTAATGTTTAATTTAAGATAATTAAATTTAATAGCAAAAGTTTATTTATTTAATCAGAAGTTTAAAGGAATCTTTGCTTGTTCAATAACCAGAAATATATACACCATTCTGTGTTTCATTTCAAAGAAGAGTCAAGTTTTTAAATTTAAGAATTTATTACTAACACTTTTAAAAAATGACAATTTTTAATAGACAATTTGATATTAAAACTTGTTTAAAAAGCAAACCTGTGACTGGATGGAAGCTAAAATGAAAATGCCAGGTTTTGGATGTGTGAATGAATCTCTGAAGGTTTCTTTCAGCGAGAGAAGCGTTCTGGGTGGAAAGTTGGTTTTGCAGCTAACTGATGTTACTTAGAGAAAACAGCATCGGACGCCATCTGTCGAAAGTGTCTACCTCACCCAGTATCAGGAGACCCTCTTCTGGATCCGAGATGTCAGGTGGAGATGGTTTCCTCCGGGCACGAGGTTGGTAGAAGGACCTTAGTGCGACCAAATCGGTCCTGAGACATCTCCGTGGGCCACTCGACTGGTGGAACTATTTGTGTCTCAGCATCAATAACTCTGAAGGAGTTTTGCGTCAGCTGGTTACAGTTGCGTTTATTCGAAGCAAGTCTATCGGCGTGACAGAATGCTTAGTAGAGACTTGGGCGGCCGTCCCTCTTCTCCTGGGATGGTTCAAGAACTGGCTTTCAGCTGCGGGAGATTTAGTTTTAACAAAACCTCCGAACACGCCCTCTCAGCGTCGGAAAGCTTGATGTTATGAGTAAAGACATGTGAGGTGTTTTAACTTTACCCTGGATACCCTCTGCGTGAGGTGGTTAAACGTGCAAGATGACCTTCTGGTTTCCTGAACACACATTACTTAATTGTTATTATTACCCAAAGCATAATAAGTCATTTCAGTAATTAAAATACATTTATACTGAACCAAGAGATTATTTTTGATGATTGTAATAAACCGTAATAAAGTCAAAGAGTTTAATAAAATTATTTAAAATTATGATGTTGAAATCTTGAAGTGTCCTTCATCTTGGGACGGAACAGCAGCAGATAAATATGGTGTTTCAATTCAATTCAATCAATTGTCACAAATTAGAGGCCATTCATGATGCTACAGGAGCCAAGTGGTTCCTGCTGGTTTCTGCAGTGTCATGTTTGTGTTTAAGTACGGAGTCTGGATCAGAATGTCTCCCTGCTCTGGGTGGGTGGGGGGGGGTGGGGGTCCGGACCAGGACCAGAACTGGGACCAGACTGATAGGGACATTTCTGTGGATCCTCTGGACCAGAGCCTGGCATCGTCTCTTTATGATGTCGGCTGAGCCCACATCCCTGCTGACCCCCTCAGGGCTGACGTTTAGTTTTGGCTCTGCTCTCTGAAGCAGCTTTTGGTTTCTCACAGAATAATAAGAATAAAACATCGACATTTTTAATAAACACACAGATTTAAGTGTTCTTGTAGCTCAGTAATCAGCTGGTTTTTTGTAATTATTAACCTCAGAATGGCTCTCTGGACCCTGATCTTCTTCAGGAGGGAATTCTTTATTTTAACATTTAGCTTTTGATTTAGAAACTCTGAGAATTTATGCTCCTCTTTGTAATTCTTCTGTCTCGTTGCCAGTTCTTGATGCAGAGTTCTTGCAGGTACTTGAAGTCCTTGAAGGTGTTTGAATACATTCTTAAGACCCTTTATTAGACATGGGACTAGAAAAGACTTGGCGTACTTAGAAAATCCTGAATGTTATGTAGTCCTAAGTGAAAAATCCCTGTTTGTAGAAACCGGGGATTTTTTTCGTAAACACCCAGAACTGTTAGTTTTAGTTTTCTGAAGTCTGTTAGGTTTTCCTCGGCCATCTTTGTCCCTGCTCGCCATGTTTGTTTTTTTAGACATCTCTGTGTCTCTAAGGCTGCAGCTGATGGAGTCACATGACCCATTAACCAAAGAACGTTGATCTAAATGAGCTTTAGTCACCCACAGCCGGTGGCCAGAGGAACATCTTCACCTTTGACTCTGAAACAAGAACTGATCTGGGGCGTCCGCTCTGGGACTGGGAGGTCCGAGTTCAGGTCCCAGTCGGGTCAAACTAAAGACCTTAACAATGAGACCCAAATGAAGGAGCGGGGTGGTTCAGGAGCACGGCCACAGCTGCAGCTCGCCGCTCCCCATGGGGATGGGTCAAATGCAGACATGAATTTCACCAGCGTGTGATGACTTCATGAGACTTTAACTTTAAAATAATCAATTCCTTCGATATCTTTACATAAATCACGTCCAGGTTCATGTCTCCGTGCTTGTGGCTCAGCTCGTTGATGTCCTGCTTTGCTTATTTTCTCTTCCAGCTGAGGAAGTGGAGCGTTTGGCCTCGATGCGCTCCGATTCGCTGGTACCGGGAACCCACACGCCTCCCATCCGCCGCCGCAGCAAGTTCGCCACTTTAGGACGTCTCTTTAAACCCTGGAAATGGAGGAAGAAGAAGAGTGAGAAGTTCAAGCAGACGTCTGCTGGTGAGAGCACCAACACCAGAACCTCTCAGTTAGGACCTTTGACCCCTAAACCGAACAAACCCCACTAAAACCACAAGTCCCAGAATGCAGATGGGCAGGTGGCTTGATATTGAGAAACACCCTAAGTCTCTGGCGACGCCATATTAGATGCCATGTTTCCTTCTAATAATAATAATACATTTTATTTAAAAGCGCCTTTCAAAACACCCAAGGTCACTTGACAGAAAATACGTTCAGAAAACACATTAAAACAGCAATAAACCCACAATAAAACGCAAAGAAGAAAAAACAAAGAGAGAAAATGTTCAATAAAATTAGAGGTCATAGGCAGATTTAAACGTGTGTTCTGAGTCTGGTTTTGAAAAGGGTGAAACTGTCGATGTTCCTGATGTCTGGGGGGAGTGAGTTCAAGAGACGGGGAGCAGAGCGGCTGAAAGCTCTGCTCCCCATGGTTGTGAGACGGACAAAAGGAACAGCAAGATGGATGGAGGAAGAAGATCTAAGAGAACGGGAGGGGGTTTTAGTACTCATAAGGTCTGAGATATATGGAGGAGAGAGGTTATGGATGGCTTTGAAGGGATGGAGGAGAATTTTGAAGATGGATCTGAGTTTAACTGGGAGCCAGTGAAGCTGCTGGAGAACCGGGGTGATGTGGCGAAATGAAGGGGTTCTGGTGATAATACGGGTTGCTGAATTCTGGACGAGTTGCAGTTTATGAAGGAGTTTGTTGGGGAGACCATAAAGAAGTGAATTGCAATAAACGAGACAGGAGGTGACGAGGCTGTGGACGAGAATGGCGGCAGTGTGAGGGGTAAGGGAGGGACAGAGATGGTTTATGGATCGAAGATGGAAGTATGCTGACCGGATTATGTTATTAATGTGAGCTTGAAAAGGAAGTGAGCTGTCGAGGATGACACCCAGACTCTTGACCTGAGGGGAGGGGGAGACTATGGCGCTGTCAAGGAAAAGCTGTCATGGAAGCCCGTGAGGATAAAATGCATTTACTGATTTGTAACAAACGGTTACAAAACTTTCAGCATTAATAAACGTTGTTTTACACGTTTACCTCTTCACTCGTTGCCAGTGATGAAAGGGAATCTGATGTGCTCATTATTTTGCTGGATGTTGCACTCCCGGGGATTTTGACCCTAATGGCCATCCATTGGTACGGTCTTAGTTGAACACAAAAGTAATGCTTGTAATGTAAGTAATGCAATGTCCAGCTCAGATGTTCAGATGGGAATCTTTTCTTTAGCAATTTAGCTACATCTGCGATGTGCGTAGAATAAAATGTCAGTTCGTCTGCATGCGTCGGGGTAATTCTTTCTACTCTTTCTCGTCAAAATAAACGGTCAAAAACGGGAACTATCTGGTCAACACAAGCCCTGATTTTAACTGTTCTGTTTTCTTGTGAAAATAGATCAAATTAAACTTGATTACCACCAGAGCCAGGCGCACTGCGCCGTTATCTCCGTCACTGTAAATGAGGGAAAAACAAATTGATCGGATCCTTTTCTGACCTTCCCCACCTGCAAAGTTTAATTACAACAATCAAACGTGACAGAGCCTGGATTTGTATTCTGAACAGTCTAAACATGTTTTAAAAAGAAACGTATGACAAAAGTGGCACCTGCTCAGTAAAACCACCAACAGGGTGAAAAATATCAAAATACTGTCGGCAGAGACGGGCTACAACTTCTGGATCCATTTTATATAAATCGTTTTATTGATTATCTTCTTGTGAAAGATAGCTTTGACGTACACGAGCGACCGTTACTGGCTGCTGTCACCTGCTGTGATTGGTTAAAGCAGCTCTCTGCTGTCTGAGGGTAGGCCCCGCCCACAACGCCGCGGCTGCTGTGGCTCCCAGTGTTTTCTTTACTGTGGGAAACGGGTAATAATGGCTCTTTGATGGGAACAGGTTGCTGACCCCTGGTTAAAGTGTTTCAATTTTTTTTAGTGAATTCGATTAAAAATAAAGGCGCCCGGCCCGGCCCGCATCCGAGGTAATTACACAGTCGTCGGCCCGAAGCCCGACCCGAGGGCCGTCGGGCCGGGCCGACCCGAGGGCCTAGGGCTTCAGTGCAGGGCTCTAGCAACACTCTCTCTCTCCTCAGCATCGTGTTATCACACGCCTGTATGCTCCAGAGCAGCAGACTAACTCAGCCCCTGCTTCAGTTAATCGACGCATCTGATCAGCGGCCCCCGGCTGATTCTTAACCATGTGATTATTAGGATTTGTATTTTACACATGAATAGGTCAACAGAGAGATATAAAACTCATTTAGAAGCTTTTCTCCACAACACACGTTAGTTATTTCCTTTTGTTCGGTCATCTGACTAAAAGCTGCTAATTACAGCGTTAATCAGAGACACAAACGCATCAGCTGTGAGAGGCCATAATTACCTAACTAGCTTTAAATAGAGATGGTTAGCTTTAATAATGGGGGACTGCTCCCCTCTGTGTGACTGTTTGGTACTTTTACAATATGTCGATTTGTAGATTGTTGGCAGAAAGAAAGTTCAAAACTCTCGAGTGGACGGAAGCATTGATTCAAAGAAAAACTAATGTGACCAAAAGTTTTAAAATGGTATATGATATAGCGCCTTCTAGAGTCCTAGAACCCCCCAAGGTGCTTTACAACACAGTCATTTACTTTGGCGGTGATGAGCTACATTGTAGCCACAGCTGTCCTGGGGCACACTAACAGAGGTGGGGCTGCTGAACACAGGCACCACCGGTCCCTCTGACCACCACTAGCGGGTGAGGTTGCCGAGTCTGCAGCGAGCTAATGAAAGCAGCACCAGCATTTGTAAATCAACACTGGCAGGCACAAAGCTCCAGAGTTGTTTAAAGAACCAAAGTCAGTAAACAGGAGCTACCTAGAAGTTTTTTCTTGGACTTCTAAAGCCTGGTTTATGCTTCTCCGTCATCTCCGCAAGGGACAGACACGCACGGATTGACGGAAGCGTTTTGCTCTCATACCTCTCCGTCTCCTGGGGAGTGTTGCAAAGCAATTGCCCGGCAGGACAACAGAGGGCGTAGCGCTGTTCTGTGGTATCCTGTCATGTATCGGTCCAAGATCGTGTGTTTATATTGTGTTTTTTGTGTATATAAGAGACTTTAAACACGGACATATTTGTCTCTCATTCTCCCACCTCTTCATGCGCTCCCCACCTCTAAACCCACGTTTCCTGTCATTTCCATCCACAAATAAATCGCTTGCTGCGCATCGTTTCACTCCTCCAGTCACGGGAGGATGAAACGTTCATATTTTTAGAGTTTTTTCGCGAGGTATTCTTCAAGCTTCTCCGTGTCTGCCGCTAGTTATCCTTGGCTCTCTTTGCAATGGTGGCGCTGTAAACAACAGCGGCGTCCTGACCAATCACAAGCTTGCGTAATCCGTCTCGTTCGACGGATGTTTAAAAAAGTGGGCTCGACTCCGTACGTACTTGCGTGCCTGCCGGAGCCCTACGCAAGTACGGATAATGGCGTTGCGTGTCTCCGCACTGACGCAGATGGAGAAGCATAAATCAGGCTTAAGAAGCAACAGCATCTTTTTGTTTTACTCTGATATTGGGTCAAGCAGGCGAGGGGCTAACATTGAGCTAACAATGGTAACGGTGAAATAGAAGCTTTCAATCACCAACAACTCACTATTACAGTATGTGTGAAGTGAATGGTGGGTCAACGGTGGCGTTCCTTTAATTCCTTTAATGAGTCGTTCTAAACTCTAACAGTTAAAGTCCCATTAGTCATCATCACACGCTGGTGAAATTACATCATCACATGTGACCCATCCCTGTGGGGAGCGGTGAGCTGCAGCTGTGGCTGCGCTCAGGAATGATAAATGACCCGCGCTTGGATAGCGCCTCTCAGAGTAGGGACTCCAAAGCGCTTTACAACACAACCAGTCATTCATCCATTCACACACACATTCACACACTGATGGTGATGAGCTACGATGTAGCCACAGCTGCCCTGGGGCACACTGACAGAGGCGAGGCTGCCGAGCACTGGTGCCACCGATCCCTCCGACCACCACCAGCAGGCGAGGTGGGTTAATTGTCTTGCCCAAGGACACAACAACAGAATTCTCTGTCCAGAGCTGGGATCAAACCTGCAACCTTCTGATTACTGGACAACCCGCTCAACCTGTTGAGCTACTGCTGCCCCAACTAGGAACTAGTTGGTGGTTTAACAGCAAGCTAACAGTAAAACGGCAAACAACCACACTTCCTCTAACGCTGGAGACATACTACCATGATAAGTGTAGTAAGCGCACCCTACTGTAAAACACCCAAGAGTACTAACACCAGATATAACAATGTATTTATCTATAGGGTTGGGTATCGTTTGATTTTGAACGATTCCAATTCCAATTCCTTGTTTCAATTCCGGTTCCTATCGATTCCCGACTCCGATTCTTTCAACACATGACACGCTTTATATGGGCCAGCTAACCACAGGCCCTACTAGATGAAATAATCTTAACTTCAACATGAATTTTAACTCTATGAACAACAACATCACCTTCATTTAGACAAAAACATGTTTTGGAGACAAAAGAAGACGACTTGCAGCACAACCAGTGTGTTTGTTTCTGACCACAACCAAAGTCTGGAAGCAGCCTCTGGGATGAGAGGCTAAATGTCTCCAACATATCCAGAAGTCCAGCTGTTTTCAGCTAAAACTCTCAGGATGATCATGTCCAGGATGACTGAGAACTACACCTCCATGCTGCAGCAGCGTTCAGTCACAACAGGAAGTGAAACTTAAACGTAGCTGCTGTCAGTAACAAGCTAACAGATTTAAACTTTAAAACTCTCAAAAGAAATAGTTCAGAAAGAAAATAAAATGTTTACAGCTTTGTGTGTGATTTATTATTTATTATTATAATTGTTGATTGTGGCAGAAGCTGGTGTGGTCCACCACAGAGAAAGCTGCTCTATTGTTCAGCCTTCTGACGCTCGCCAGCGATGAGCGGCTGCGTCTGACTGCTGACGCTCCGTGTGTGTTTTTATTTCTGCAGTGAGACAAACTCACCTCACACCGTCCAGAGTTTGTTCTTTAAAGCTTCTATTAAATCCACCGTGTTGACGTATTTAACAAGTTTCCTCTACGCTGCACGAGTTAAAGTTTACATCACGGAGTTTGTTTATATCTGGGTGGGGGGAGGGGGGACTCGGTGCTGCACACAGACAGCTGGTGTGATCAGCTCTGAAAAGCGTTGATCACAATTTGCAGATCACGTTCATTTTTCACGGAGATCGGCCGCAGATTCCTCTTCCGGTCGGCATACTAGGAATCGAAATAAAAAACTTTGAACGATTCCAGGAAAAACTAACAATTGGAATTGGTTCCAATCGATGCTCGATGCCCAACCCTATTTATCTACTTACTTAGTGCGTATGACTCGTCTTCGCTCGTCGTATATAATCTTCTGTTGCTGGTCCATAACTGGCAACAGTCGTGAAACTCACAGAACGGGAGTGATAGTCACCATTTGTTTATAAAAATGGGCTGCAGTACCCAAACTTCACCACTGGATGGCATTCTTACATGTAGCACATTTAAATATTTACAGAAACTTTATAAAGATGCATTTTCTAACAACTTGAGGTTCAAGAGACAAAATTAAAGTCATGCAGCTAAAAGTATCTTCGTCACCTGAACGAGCACCAGTTTGATCATAAAATCTGAACTATATTAACCGTTTACAGGTGCTTTAAATGTGTTTGTTATCCTGCAGCCTCTTGTAATTATTTCATTTTTCAGTGCTGGAGAGGAAAATGTCGACTCGGCAGAGCAGAGAGGAGCTGATCAAGAGGGGACTCCTGAAGGAGGTTTATGAGAAAGGTAAACATGTCAGCAAAAATGTGTTTAAAAACATGGAATTATGGTTATTTTATACAGGAAAAAAACAGAAATAAATGACTTACATCCATTTAAATATCAACAGTGTACGTTTACTAATCCTCTTATTTCTCATGAAGCAGTCTGGATGGATTTTATTTAGTTATTCAGCATTTTTGGTTTATTTTTGTTTTTTCACCTGAATATCGATTTAGTTTTTTAAGATTTTAATCAGAAGACGGTTCTTTCATTTTTAAACATGTTAATTTTAGAAAGTATTCTTTTCTTTTGATTTGAAGCCCTGAAAGGTTTTTATTTATAATAAAAAAAACACAAATCGGATTTCAACACACTTAGAAAACGACATAAAATAAAAATCTGCTGTTTTTAATGGTGTTATGTTAAATAAAAACATCTCTGTCTGTAGACGGCACCTCCTCGCCGGCCCTCGTGGAGGAGGTGAAGATGGAGAGCGGCCGCTCCCCGGAGCTCGGCGCCGACCCGTCGGAGCCCGATGGTGCTGAGCGGATGGAAGGGGCGGCGGCCGCTGTAGGTACGCAGCAGAGCCCGGGTCTCGTCACTGGATTCTGTCTTTTACTCATCCTGACCTCCAGCTGCCTTTGTCTCTTTTGTCCTCAGGATTGAATGAGTTTGAAATGTCAAGTGATGGCACCTGTCAACAAGAGCACGCTCAGAAATCAGGTCAGGCTCCGCCCACAATGACGTCCACAGTTTATCCAGGTGACGGCACAGACTCCACCTTCTCCAGACCTCCTACGATACACAAACAACCGCCCGCTCTGCCGCCCAAACCTTTCAGCCGACTACCCAATCCCATCACAGGTGAGCTCATCCTCGTGCACGCACCTGATGGAGTCTGACTGCGTTCTCCCCTCTTCACCCCTCCCTTTCTCCACGTAGACTGCGGCCCCGTGAAGTTACCGTGTCTGTCTGTTAAGTTATCTCCTCCTCTACCTCCAAAGAAGATCATGATCTCAGTACCTGCAGGGAGCATGGAGTCTCCTTCCATAGCCTTCCAGAGGTGCCCCGCCCCCTCAAGCCACGCCCATGTGGGCGGGCACCCGCTGCCGTACGGGGCACTGAACGTCCCGCTTCACCCGCCCAGCCGAATCATAGAGGAGCTCAACAAGACCCTGGCGCTCACCATGCAAAGGTTTGAGAGGTGAGGATGACGAGTCCCTCAAAAAAAAAAAACTGACAAAGAAGAAAGAACTTCCACTGTTTGACCTTTGACCTTTCTTACTCACCCACAGCTCCATGATGTACGCCGTTCCCACGATGATGATCGAGTGTGACGACGACAAAGAAAACGTCCCTAACGAGGCGGATTACGAGGAGCTGCCGGGCATGTACAAGGACGAGGAAGAGGAGGACGATGAGGAGGAGGAGGAGGAAGATGATGATGAAGAAGAGGAGGAGGAGGAGGAGGATGAAGAAGATGAGGAGGAGGATGATACCCTTCTGACAAGTAAGCTGCTCCTTTCTAATAAAGGGGTGAATGGCCACTGGCAGGTTTTTCATCGACATTGTTTTTGGATTCATGTCCTGCAGAAAATTCCTCCTGAAATCAGAGTTTTGTCTCCAAAATGATCACACATACACTAAATGCAGCTTTAAAAGTTAGAAGCTGCAGTGTTTCACTGCTGATCTGAAACTAAAGTCGATAAACGCACCATCAGTGATGGGGGGGGGGGGGGTAAAAACATCACTGTTGGGTACCAGCCCACCGAATCAAAGTTGGAGCTCCTCTTATTGAATAGGATAGATCTGCAAAGACTGTAAACTTGTACTTCATCTGAAGGTACGCTGGCCATGAAGGTTCTACAGCGAGACTCTCTGGCCATCAAGCTCAGTAACCGGCCATCAAAGAGGGAGCTGGAGGAGAAGAACATCCTGCAGATGCAGTCAGACCAGGAGCGACTCGAATCCCGACAGCAAACAGCCACGAAACTCACCAGGTCAGCCTCCAATTCACCACACACACACACACACACACACACACACACACACACACACACACACACACACACACACACACACACACACACACACACACACACACACACACACACACACACACACACACACACACACACACACACACACACACACACACACACACACACACACACACACACACACACACACACAGCTGTTATGGCGATTCTAAAGAAGAAGCAAGGTTTTGTAACACAAACATGGTCATGGAACACTCGCCCCACCCTTGGGTATCCTCCCAGAGGCTCGTGCTGGAACCAGAAACCCGTGATGCTGGATGAAACGAGATAGCGCTAAACACCAGTCCCTGCTTTCTAGGTCCAGACATCTTTTGTTCTCCGTGACTTCAGATGGTGTTTTACTTTTTGGGACTCTGGTAGTTTGTCCTAAAGTTGAAGTGGTAACAGCCGGCTGTTTCTCCTCCCTTTGATGTTGATGAGCGTAGAACCTCTCACACCAGTGGTGTTCTGGTGCTAAATGCATGAATGTTTAATGAGTTCAGGAGCCAGGGAAGTGCGGTGGTTCGGTGAGACCGACACCTGGAGGGTCCAATGGTTGCTTTTGCTCCGAAACGTCTTATTGGTGGAGGTTTTTTAGACCAGTGTTTCCCAATCCTGGTCCTCAAGGCACACTGTCCTGCATGTTTTCTATGTTGCCCTTTCAAACACCAGTGTTTCACTGCTGCCATGCACCTGACTTACATGAATGAGTGATTAACAGGCATCTGCAGCACTTGATGTCCTCCTGAGGAGCCAGTGTAAACCAGGTGTGCTGAAGCAGAAATATGGAAAACCTGTAGGACAGTGTGCCCTGAGGACCAGGATTGGGAAACACTTTTTTAGACGAATGTGAGCGAACCACTTTAAGAATTTGTTTCCATTTTCAAATCATCACAATATATTTGTAGCTATAACATTGGTTATGTGTTATAACCCCAGATTCTATTGGGATAGCATAGCCTTTTATTTTACACCTACTGGATAATCCCTTACTTCCTTATCCAATCATTGAAGAGCTTTTCATGTACGCCCGCCTAAGGCGGATCTTGACCTGACCCTATGAAAGAGGTCAAGGACCATAACTTGTCTCTATAAGGCTTGAAGAACCCTCATAGATCCAGTGGGGCCATGTTGCTTAAAGAGCAAGTCACCCCCAAATCAACTTTTTTTTTGCTGATAAACAATACACGTATATGAGAGTCTAATTGTGCCGTAGACACGTGTTGTCAATAATTTGGGACTTTAGTGCATCTTAATTACAATTTAAATTATCTACTGTGAGTGTTGCGCCCTCCTCAGGTAAAAACTCTGCACTGCATCACTATTGGCTAAGAGGTACCCTACGATGTAAGCTGGTACCATATGATGTCACAATGCCATTTATCAATATGCACACTTGTCCGAACTTGTGTGCTCACGTCCTTGTGAAACGTCATCAACGATGGCCCAAGGGCTGTTCCAATCCTAAGTACGCATAATGGGAAGTTCGCTCAAAGTTCCTGGATATGTTCTTGGTCCGCCCAATATATCAAGGATGCTTCAATGCATCCTTCTGCGGACTTGGAACAGCAAAGTTTCCCATAATGCATTACGTCGCAAACCATTTAACTCTGAATGTCAGAGGAAAACGCTAATAACCAGTGTTTCTCTTACATAGGCGGCTGAAATCCCACCGCCACACCTACAAGATACCAAGTTTTATTGATTTATTTTTTTTTTTTTGCGCCATTTCCCGAAGAAGCAGCAGGAACTACTGTGTTGTTGCTTGTGATCACAGCCGGCAGACAGCAAGGAGGAGGAGGCAGGGCAGGGTGGTTACAGCTAGTGATGAGCGTACGGATAAAGCATTTTTGACGAATACGAGCATGAAACGAGTAAAACTTGTAAATATCAGTAATCATGCTGAAGGAAAATCCTCATTGGGTAACTGACTGTCTTCACGCTCTGTGATTGGCCAGTCACATTGAGTGCCCGCCCCTCCCTACACACAAAACTCTGCAGCCGGGAGCCCAGTCAGCTCGGCCCAGGCATCCATGCACACACACAGACGGTAACAGATCTCTCTGTGTTTGCTTCAGTGTTACTCACGTTTCTTCAGTACTCCCTAGGTTTTGTTCAGCTCGCCTCTTTTTCGGTTCAATATTTAAAGTTACTTTTTTCGTAACGTACGTGGTGCATTTGACAAGACAGAGCTGAAAACGGCTCATGCATGCGTCGGTCACTGCCTCCGCTCCGGTCGGGTTTTTTAAAATTATTTTAACTCTCTCTCCCTCTCTCTCTCTCTCCCTCTCTCTCTCACACACACACCTTAATCAACATTGTTTTGTTTAACTGTGTGTGGGGGAAAATGCCAAAAACATTAGGAAAAAATCAGTTTAATCAAATAAAAAAAAATAAAAAGTTGTGTCTGGTTCTAGTATTTCATATTTCCTAGTTCCTACTGCATGACAGATGTATTAATTCATGAACCTAAATATTAATGTTCTGATTTTACTGAAAACATGTTCTGTAATACTTTTACTATTGTGATCAAAAGTATTTAATCTCAGTTCTGAGGCTGCTCTGTAAATGGTTTTCAAATAAACAGTAGTTTATAAATAAACAACTTCTGATCAATCCATATCAATTTGAGATTTAAAATAATGTTTTGATGTAAACCACACCCACTCATTTCCAAATAATAAATAAGAGGTGCATTCATCTGTGTATCTCCTTTGATCGGCATTGGTGATGTTTTCAGCACCACAACAATGAAGCAAAGAAACAGATTCCTGAGTTTATGTTAGTAATTTTATTTATTAGATGCATCTGACCTGTGCTATTTTTCTCTGAAATGAGACCAAATCACTGCTTCTATGGGTCGTCTCCTCTCTGCACTAGAAAAATTTACTTTATTATAATGTTCACTGTAATGCATCTTGATGTTCTTAACAAATAAATTAAATAAAAAATATTGGTCAGTAATGCCAAATATGTAAATTTGTGTTTTAGTCATTTTTATACTGGCTTAAAAATACTTCATTAAGTCTACTAAGCAGGGGTGTAGAACGTGTTTAATAGGACCAGCCCAGTAATGATCTTGGACCAAAATAAAGGGGGAAGACAGTCAAATAAAGGGGGGCAGAAGGAGATGTTTTTCCAGACGCCAAGAAAAATTAAATGCCAAATCCCCCTGCAAAGTGTGTCACTGAGAGTTTAAAACAGAAATTATTCTTGTGCAAATATTGGTGTACTCACCTTTAATACTAGTTATTAAAATGCAGCAGTTGCTGGATTGGTGCAGTTCAAAGTGGAGTGCATCAAATAAAACAATATTAACATAAAGGTGAGACGTGTCATAATTTCACCCCTTTAAGTGGTCGGGAGCCAGTGAAGAGCTTGTAAGACTGGAGTCATGTGATCCCTGCGCCTCCTACCTGTCAGCAAGCGAGCTGCCGCATTCTGAGCCACCTGCAAGCGGTGAATTGACGACTGCTCCAGTCCACGATATAGAGAGTTACAGTAGTCGAGTCTCGACATGATTAGCAGGTGTATAACCTTTACAAAGTCTTTGAGTCGTAAATAGGGCTTGACTTTACTAAGAACACGCAAATGAAAGAATACACTCTGGACAACAGAACGTATCTGTTTATCAAGTTTAAAATGGCCATCAATGAAAAAACCCAGATTTCTTGCCTGAGACACGCAGAAGGATTCTAAAGGGCCAAATACACTGTTTACCCCGTGCAACAGCCCAGGGTCCCCAAAAACAACAATAACCGTCTTTTTGTCATTTAAAGTGAGAAGGTTCAATTGTAGCCAGTTTTTAACATCTTTTAGACTATTCAGTAATTTGTCAAACGATGGCCTTCAAGAATGTAAATAGTGCTGTGTGCATTTCAGGTTTACCCTTCATGGTCCCTAAAAATGCTAATTAGCGAACCCAATAGCAAAATAAAAGCAGCGTAATCTCTGTTCTGATGAAAAATAAACTTTTTTTATTCATTATAATGCAGGAAATGCTAGTATTGTATTAGTTTTGATGAAAACGGGCCAAATATAATACAAATAATAAATTTTGTTGTTATTTAAGGAACAAACTAGATTTTTATTTTTATATCAGGTCATTTTATTTATTTTTTTACCATAGCAAGAAGCTGCGCTTGCTGCCAGGACAAGTATGGTACGGAGTACGGTTCTGTTCCAAATGCCGTCCTCGTCCTCCCGTACTCGGTAGAACAGACTTTCTGGTGTCCTCGCCAAGAACATGCTTGTCTAGTACACAAGAACGCACTAGTGTCCTTGAGTATTGAGAATTGGCCTGTGTGTGTGTGTATTTGTTAGTGGCTCCGCCCTCTCGGTCTACCAGGTAACAGCATTTGTTGCATTTTTCAAAAAGGAGGTGGGAGTGGAGTAAGACTCTGGGTGGCTTGCTCTTTAAAAGTTATGCTATACTCATAGAATCTGGTGTTGCAATACATAACCAACGTTCTATGTCGTATAGCTCCGCCTTTTAAAGAGAAATTCAACCCCTACCAGAGTATTAGGTATACGACATAGAACTATATGTTAGAACGTTGTTAAGAAACATGAATAAAAATGTTACAGGTCATTTATTTTCCAAATTTGCTATTGCTGTCGTGGTACAGAGACAGCAGAGCCAGAAGGCGAAACTCTCGATTTGCCAGTCGATCTACGTTCCTACCCTCACTTATGGTCATGAGCTTTGGGTAGTGACCGAAAGAACAAGATCAGGGATACAAGCGGCCGAAATTAGTTTCCTTCGCAGGGTGAGAAGCTCGGTCATCCCAGAGGGGCTCGAAGTAGACCCGCTGCTTCTCCACATTGAAAGGAGCCAGTTGAGGTGGCTCGGGCATCTGATTTGGATGCCTCCTGGACGCCTCCCTGGTGAGGTTTTCCTGGCAAGTCCAACCAGAAGGAGATCCAAAGACAGACCCAGGACACGTTGGAGGGACTATGTCTCTCGCATGGCCAGGGAACGCCTTGGGATCCCCCTGGAAGAGCTGGCCCAAGTGGCTGAGGAGAAGGTAGTCTGGGCATGTCCCTGCTTAGCATGCTGCCCCAGCGACCCAAAAAAAGTCTTCACCTGGATTTAACGAAGCAAACAGGTAGGAGCCTTCTATTGGATAGTTACTGTATGGGCGATCATCTTTTAACAAGTGATTTAACCCAACTGGTCCAATGAGCTGCTTCTCATTTCTTAACCCTCCCACTGTCCTAATGGGTGTGACCCCGCGAGGAAAGTTGACCATTGAGCAGGGTTGATGGTTTATCCCTTGAGGTCCACGTGGCAGGAGTGAGGAGTGAGCACCACCTCACCCTTGCCACATGGACCTCAAGGGATAAACCATCAACCCTGCTCAATGGTCAACTTTCCTCGCGGGGTCACACCCATTAGGACAGTGGGAGGGTTAAACAACCATGTGGAAAGACAAATCTGGTGGTTGTGGAAAAGACGTTAGTCTGTGGGAAGGGTCAGATCATCGGCATCAAGCAGTGAAAACATCTAAGGAGATGCAGAAATGACTAAAACTGGGTTGAGAACTGTCCAACACTTTATTACAAACTGGTCTAACGAGTCCAGATGGACCCTGTTCTAGAGAGATGATGCATCGGGGTAAGAAGAGTCGAGACACAAAGTTGCAAGAAACGATGCAGATTTCTAGCAGAGGTGGTACTTGTGGATCACGCGGGGCGTGACCTTACTACAAGCCATTTGTTGCTGCTTTGCAGTTTCCGGTCATCATCATCGTCATAGCAGGGCGGCACCGGAGTTACAAAGGTAGCGAGAGGCGATCTGTATGTAGCACAAAAACTCATTGGAGGACCCGTTAGTGATGTGGAACATTCTCCTCAATCTGTGGCTTTTTGTTCAACTCCAAAAAGAGGAGACCAGAAAAGGCTGCAGTTCATGGAACAAACCAGATCAGGATCAACCTGCAAAACGTCAAAGTCGTTGCTCTTTTGTGTAACGTCAGAATTTCTTCTGGTTTTATTTCATCTTATTCTCATCGTCAGCTGTTAGTTTTAAAGGTGCTGAATGCAGCCTCATAGAATCGTTCAGCTCATCCGTCCGAAGGAGTGAAACATCGTCCTGGAGAGTCTGAAGCAAGTGCATCAAAACATCAAAATACCAAATTATACCAAAATAAACTCTCTTCTCCTCAGGCGGTTGAGTCAGAGGCCAACAGCAGAGGAGCTGGAACAAAGAAACATCCTGAAACGTAAGTGGCCGTGGGTACCGCCGTGGAAACAACACAAATCCTGTTACCCTGAAAAGCGACTGCGGTTTCTCTGCTCTTCCCTGCAGCTCGGAACGATCTGGAGGAGCAGGAGGAGAAGAGGGAAATCAAAAGACATTTGTCCAAAAAGGTAAGACACCTGGCAATGTGTCTTCTCTCCAAGAAGAAACAGCAACCATGGCGGGTAACCTCTTTGTTGTGTCGTCTTGTTGAAAAGAAGTTTTTGTTTTTGAGCTTGTTTTACGTTTGTCAGAAAACAAAACTGAGTTTTGTTAATCTGAAACATCGATTCAAATTCATGTTCCTCTCTATTTGATGCAATCTTAGCCTGGTTTTAGCTAGCTTTAGCTTGGATGTTCTATATGTTAAACTTTGTGTTTTGGGTTGTGTGAAGACACAGAGTGCTGAGAGGAACTTATCCAAGGCTGGTCTCCTATACGGTGTACATCTGAGGACATCCTAAGGTCTCAGGAAAAAATTAACAATGAGATCCTGAGACATCAGACGTGAAGACCTCAAACATTTTAGTCAAAAACTCAGACTTCTGAATAAACTACGGCAGAACAAAAGATCTCACGTACAAATTAGAATGTCATGGCAAAGTTGACTTCCCCTCATACCAAAGGGACAAACAGATTAACAGACCATTTGAACAACAACAACATAGATTAAACAAACAACATAAATTTACATATGAGGAAGAGAAGGAAGGTAGCTTCAGATCCACAGACACGAAAATAACCAGATTAACAAAAGGTACTCGTCTCGCAACATTCTTTTTTTTCTTCATTTGTTTCATTTTTATTTTTATTTGAACATGAGACAACAAAAGTATAACAATAAAATCAATAAACATTTGAACATAAAAAAATACCAGAAAAGAAAGAAAAGTCTTTGTTCAAAGGGAGCTGGAAGAAGCTAAAGCTTACGTAGCCCCGCCTCTTTACCACACTACAGCACCCTCAGGTATATAAGGTACCTGCTTAATGTTCATCTAGGAATTTTACATCTGTTGCTGCTTCAAAAATCACAATATTAAAAGTAGTTATATTAATAAGACAAGTTATATGTGTGTTTTCCATAATAATATTAATAATAATAGTCAATAATATCACACTATCACCATTATTTTCCAAATAACTAATTATTAGGGGTGCACTGATCTATTGGCCTTGATCTCGGGTTTTTTTCAAGATCAGTGATCGGCCAAAAACTGCAATCGATGCACCCCTAGTTAACGTTAAAGTAAGTCATTGCTATAGAATAACTTTTGGGGACAAATGTGTCAAAACAGGTGCAAAAGTTTTGTTTTCAAAATTATAAAACTGAAAGTCTAAAGGAACAAATATGGTTTTGTAGTTCAAATAGCATTGCTAAGTATGTTCATTTATATTTGAGAACATTACCTCATGTCCAGTAGAAACTGGTGGAGTATTCATATTGGTTCTCTCAACAAAAGGAAACTGAAACATTGACGTGAGCTGCTTTTAGTTAAGACCAAATCGGTATGGACAAAAATCGGTATCGGCAAGTCAGGTTTTCTCAAGATCGGTGATCGGGCAAAAACTGTAATCGGTGCATCCATCCATCCATTTTCTTCCACTTACCCAAAGTTGTGTCGCGGGGAAGCAGCCTAAGTCGAGAGACCCAGACTTCCCTCTCCCCAGCCACTTGGGCCAGCTCTTCTGGGGCAATCCCAAGGTGTTCCCTGGCCAGGTGAGAGACATAGTCCCTCCACCGTGTCCTGGGTCTACCTTTAGGCCTCCTCCCGATTGGACGTGCCCGCAAAACCTCACCAGGGAGGCGTCCAGGAGGCATCTTGACCAGATGCCCGAGCCACCTCAACGGGCTCCTCTCGATGTGGAGGAGCAGCGGGTCTACTCCGAGCCCCTCCTGGATGACTGAGCTTCAGATCATACTTCTGGTTGGGAACAAGATGGCGCCTGTGCTTGGCTTAGTCGCGGTCACCGGCCACTTTTTCAAACTTTTCTCCACTAATCTCCTCTTTTCCACCTTGCTCTTGTCTGCGATCCTCTTCAGCAGTGTCCCTGCTACCATCTCCTATGATCGCCAGACTCTTTTGTCCTTCCATTCATTCACAATCGCCCAAGATGCACCGAGGACTTACCTTCATGTTTGTTTACCTGAGCGGCGCATTGGCCCGAAGCCAAATGATTCCTACCTGGACACCTCCAGCGATGTTTATCCGGTCCCGGGAAAACGTCGGAGGAAAAGAGGTAAACGAGCAGGAATCCAGGTGAGAATAAGACTTCTCTTAAAGCGTGGTTTATCTAGTAAACTTCAGCGTGATCTTCTAGCTTCCATTCCTTTGTTTGGCAACTTGAGCGCCACTTCCGCATTCCCGCCAGGCCGCGTTGCGGCGCAGCTTCTCCGTCCAAGTTTTTTAAGGTCTGTTTATCCTCATTCCTCAGTGGTTTCTCCTCCTGTTCCCTCCATAAGTGGTTTTTATAAACACCGTGGATCTAACCCTGCTAATTTACATCCACTAACTCCAGCTGTTTCTGTAGTTTCTGATTCCTCCTCCTCACTCCGCATGGCTCTATTAAATACCCGCTCTGTTAACAACAAGTCCTTCCTGCTCAATGATCTAATTCTGTCTAAAAACCTGGACTTTCTGTTTCTGACTGAAGTTTGGCAGCATGTCATATTTTTCGGCATGAAGACTCACACGATGGCGACGAAGATTATATTCTTTCAGCACTGCAACGTGCTGTGAACTCACCAAACACACAGCTTTTCCATTCACTTCCATGAAAAAATAGGTGGGGGTCCATTTTTCTTGGAACAACCTGCACTCTGTGTCCACTTTTCTCCTTTTTGACAGAGACATCTTGGGCTGAAGCACAAAATGTAGATACCGGATTAGATATCAGGGGCAAAACAAAGTAGCTCGTCAGAACACCTGTTGCACTTGGTTGACGTACTTGCTCTGGCTGAGGATAAACGGCTTGCTTGCTTAACACAATGCCTATTACACCATCTAGTGAACGTATTGGGAACAGCAGGTTTTTTATTGAAAAATTGGAGTTTATTTTCACTCTACATTGTGAATTATGAGAATAAAGTTTATACAACCATCTCGCGGGCCAGACTTAACAAATTTGCGGGCCGAATCCGGCCCGCGGGCCGCATATTTGACACCCCTGATTTCGATGGTTGAACAGATACAGATAGTGGTGTACTCGCTCATCTCTACTTTTAGAGCACTTCCTGCTTCCTGCTGACCAGCTGTATGGAGATGCAGATTTCACACAGAGCCAAAGCTACCAGTACCTGGTTTAAGGATCGTGGTATCCCTGCAAACTGGCCTGACCTTAACCCCAAAGAAAATCTATGGAGTATTGTGAAGTGATTTACCTTTATGTAAATTTAAAAACCTAACTGTAACTTGTAACAGTATCAAAACTTATAACAGTAGCAAAAGTAAAAAGAACAAGAAGTGATTAAATCTATTTTGTCTCTTAATTTGTCTCATTTGACGTTTTTTTTTGTCCGAGATTATATAGTTTTACATCCTGCTGCTCCAGCAGGGGGCGCTAATTCAGATGCTAAAACAGATCGGGTTTCCTTGGCGTTTCCTGCTGGATAGGTGCTCGCTGCCTTGTGCTTTGTTTGGCATTAAACAGCTAAAATATGTCCACATGGCTCTTCAGTGTCACTCAGTCAATTCTCCGTCTCTTCTTCGATCTTGAATTTGATTTGATTTAAAGGAAGACATTGCATATTTATGCACAGTAAAATAAATATGCCAGATTATAGCTTTAGGCTGATTTCCATCTGCAGTTCATTTCATCAGTGATGTCACACCTGTTTCCTAATCTAAAAGGCTCCAGCTTCACAACCTAGCCGTTAGCGCGTCTAGCTGCTATTGGGCAAATTTGGCCACATGATTCATTCAATGCAGAGCAAGTCTTATTATCATTGGCTGTTCGTCTGATATTCAAGGTTTACATCTACCTGTTCTTACCTTTGAAGACACGTATTACTATTGTTTTATCGTTCCGCTCTGGTTGTGATAAAGGTTTTTTGTTTTCATGGCCGTATATCATCTAGGCTAAGTTGAAGCTAATAAACAGACAAATGCAGCCCTCTATCTGCTGCAGAACAAAGTCCTTTATTAGCTTTACGACACACGCTAACCTGCAGGACATCTCGTTGGAGCTGTTAAATCTGTAGCTGGTGTTTTATTTATTTAAGGTTTGATTCTTCTGCTGAAATGTCATTGTTAGAAGATCTGATCTTCTTCTGGCTCCTCCAGCTTAGCCAGAGGCCTACGGTCGAGGAGCTGAGGGAGGCGAAGATCCTCATCCGCTTCAGCGACTACGTGGAGGTCGCGGAGGCTCAGGATTATGACAGGAGAGCCGACAAGCCATGGACCCGGCTGACAGCCGCCGATAAGGTCCGTTTAACGTGAACCACAAACAAGATGGCGTCTGACGACTTCTGATCTGAATATTTCTGGTTTGGGTTTTGTTTTTGTTCAGGCTGCCATTAGAAAAGAGCTGAATGAGTTCAAAAGCACAGAGATGGAGGTGCACGAGTCTAGCCGTCACCTGACCAGGTACGTGAACTCCACTTTAACCTTTAGAGAGGTCTGGGAAGCACAAGTAGCCACCAGGCCAAGACGGACTTCTCATCAGTCTGAGTTTTGCTCCGTCAGCCTCGACGCGCCCGTGCGCCATCAGTCAGTTTAAGGACATAGGTACAAGTAGCCGAGCGTGAAAACTTCCTCTTAGACTTTGAATTCAGGTGACCTCCGAGAGCCTCAGGAACCCCTCCTTCACGGGAGGTGCTGAGGAGCAAATTGCTTTGAACGGTGAAAATAAGGTGGATGTTTAAGATCTGATATTTAATCCGTAACTCGAGGATGAAGATGTGACTGTTGTGCTGCGTAAAGTCTTCATTTCATTTTGCCTTCGTAGAGGAAGTAAATGAGCCCCATATTCACCATTTCTCTCCTGTGGAACAAATGTACGGAAAGCAGATGTGCTGTTGGGTTTGGGTCGGTGTGCGTCTGGAGCAGCGGCAGCAGGAGATGGAGGGTTAGCCTGCGTTGGATAAGTGATGCAAGAAATGGCTCCATTTCTACACAGAGCGCAGCTTCACCACTAGATGTCACCAAGGATCCTTTCATACCCACCTCACCCCCAGGCGTCATTTGGAATCCTAGGATGTTCAAGGAAGATCCCGCCTTTCTCACCTCTGATTGGCTAGAAAGGCTCTACTACGATTGTCTGTTTCATTTAGCAGCAAACCGGCTGTCCTGCTACCAGCAGAAAGCTGTTTTGGGGAGTTTAGTAAAGAAAATGTGAACTTAGCGTTATGATGACCATTCTGTCCTGTTTTGTTTTGTAAAAAACTGAAAAACGTAAAATGTGATTTATAATCTTGTTGCATGAATCAAACTGTTGGACTTTATATCTCTTGGCTCTGAAGCATCAGAGTACATAGAATAAACACATGTGCCTTACCTGGGTATGACATTTCATAAAACTGCCCTATTCTGCGCAGCTGTGTGCATCAGGTCTGTTTCTTTTATAAAATAATGGAAACTGGTGAGGCTGCACCGTGGTTAGAGCTGTTGTCTTGCAGCAGGAAGGTCCTGGGTTCGCTTCCCGGCCTGGGATCTTTCTGCATGGAGTTTGCATGTTCTCCCTGTGCATGCGTGGGCTCTTTCCGGGTTCTCCGGCTTCCTCCCACAGTCCAGAAACATGACTTTCAGGTTGATTGGTCTGTCTAAATTGTCCTTAGGTGTGTGTGTGTGTGTTTGTCCTGTGTGTCTCTGTGTTGTCCTGCAATGGACTGACACTCTGTCCAGGGTGTACCCCGCCTGATTGACCGCTGGAGATAGGCACCAGCCCCCCCACGACCCTACATGGACAAGCGGGTTCAGAAGATGGATGAATGCAAACTGGTGAAAAATAGGTCCAAATCATAATCAGCCTGAACTTAATTTTTTATAAAATGATACACGTTTAATCTGAAAATGACAGATATGATCTAACGCATAAACAGCCCTAACCTAGGACAGCGTAATAATTAAGTAATAAGATAACCCCAAAGGAGCCAACAGATCAAGTCAGTCAGTGTGATAAAATGCAACAAGATTTATTACAAGTTCACATTTTCTTCAAAACTTCTCAAGATCTACACATAAAAACCTGCAGCGAGGGAACACAGCTTCCTCTTACATGAAATAACCATTCGTAGGGGAGCCCTTCCAGCCAATCAGAGGCGAGAAAGGCGGGACCTTCCTTGGACATGCTAGGATTCCAAATGACGCACCCCGCAGGTGTAACCAACTGTAGATAAATAACTGGCAGACACTTCAGAAGCCGACATGTCACTAGTGTGAGGGCTTAAAATCTGTACTTTGTAATATATTTGTGACCAGTTTTATCTGGTTTGCCCATGCGGGACATGACCTTTGACACCATATTAACTTGTTGAGGGTTTCCATGCTGCTACGCCTCGTCGCCCGTCAGCCTGATGTCCTTTCTTTAAACTGACCGACTCCAACTTTCCTCCCTGCAGGTTTCATCGGCCGTAAAACAGAACAGCTCCACCGCGGCCGTGTTTCCTACTGCGGCCTGCTGCTCTGGCCTCGGCAGCGGACGCTGGAGCCAGAAAACGGGAGAGAAACTTTCAGATGGGAAAGATGAACCCCGAACTGTTGTCTTCCCTCAGTGGGAATTTTAAAGACTTCTTGATATTCAAAAGCTTTTAATTGTAACTTTTATGATGAAGTTTTATTTACTTTGCAGCCTTTTTAATGTGGGGGGGGGGGGGGGGGGTCAACATGATCTGTGCTAAGGGGACGAAAATGGAAGGGATCATCCAATTTTGTTTGTTGTTAAACATAAATTCTGGCTTTTCACCGTCTGAGAGGCTCGTTTGTGTTGCTTGATCGGGACTTTGTCAGAACCCGGTACTCCCGATCTCTGAACACTTTCAAATCTTTTTTAGCAATAACTTCAGCTTGTCTTCACCCAGGAGTCCAAACATGTCTGGATCTAAAACAACCCGTCTCGTTGAGGACGGTGGACGCTCCTCGACCTGATGAGATCTCGGTGACCGGCCGTGGCGCCAGCCAGGCTCGTCTCGTTTACCCGTTTTTCGTTTTTCCTCCACAGAATTTCACCAGTAAACAATAAAATGTGACCGAACTCTCAGCCGACTTAAAACAGACGGGTTTTATACTTTTTATTGTTAGAAAACCTGCAGCCTTCTATTTTTGTTTACAGTTCATGAATTGGACACAGGCGACCTCCTGGGGGGGCGTGAGTGCCGCTAACGCTACGTTTTCAGAGGCTGAACATACGGACAGGTTTTCAGATCCGTTTTTGTAAACACGAAGCTGCATGTGTGTGTGTTATTTATTGTGAGTGTTCTATGATGTACACACTTTGTTAAAGAAAAGAAACTTCTTAAAAATCATGAGTTTGTGACTTCTGTGTGGTAGCTGGTCTGTGTGCCGCGTTCCTCGCTGGAAGCTGAAACGGGAACAAAAAGCAGCTCCGAGGTCCCTCGGCTCATTAGAAGTGAGCCGCTTATTTCCAGGTAGGCTCGCGGGGAGCTGGGGGACATCCTGGACGTCTCCAGTTGTCCCATGGTTGGTTACCAGAGGTCAGGCAGGAAGGACACCGGCAGAATGAGCTTGGGTTAAACCAGCAACCCTCCAAGTGCAGGACCAGGCGTTGTCCTGGTGGACTCAGAGAAAGCATCCAGATTTCTGCTTCCTAAACGGCGTGGTTGGGGTTGCCGCAATACTTCTGCCACAGATCGATGGCTTTAGTGACGATGGCGTCGGTGTTTTCCTGTGGGATCTAGAAGAGACGGGTCCTCAAAGCCGACAGACTCACCAAACGATGGATTTTACTCTCCGGTCTGTCGTCATTTACTCACGTTACACAGAAACCTGACCACGCCGTCCAGCCGGTTGATGCCCATCAACATGATCTTGTAGCTGAGCAGGATCTCCAGGGCAACAAAGACTAAGATCTTACAGGAGCCGCTGATCACTTTATCCCAAACCCTAAAGAAAAGGTCAAAGGTCAACCACCGGTCTAAACCAGCAAACTTCATTGCAGAACTTTTTCTACACATTAAAGAGCAAGTCACCCCCAAATCAACTTTATCTAATCGTGCTGCAGACACGTGTAGTCAATAGTTTAGCACTTTAGTGTATTTTAGTTAAAATGTTCATTTTCTGCCTAAAACTGTCAGTGTTGTGCTGTTGTCAGGTAAAAACTCTGCACTGCATTTGAATTTAAATCTGCCATCGCTATTGGCTAAGAGGTACCCTAGAACGTTGGCTGGTACCATATGATGTCACAATGTCACTGTGTGTGTGAGTGTGTGTGTGTATTTGTCAGCGGCTCCGCCCTCTCGATCTGCTAGGCAACAGCATTTGTTGCATTTTTCAAACAGGAAGTGGGAGTTTAGTAATACTCTGGTAGGGGGTGACTTGCTCTTTAAAGTTCCTCTTTATTGGAATTGATGTTCTTGCTTATTCCTACAAAAGCATTTAGAATTTACCGTCACTAGACGGGAACAGAGCCGTTTACGGAAATGAGAATTTTAAACACAAAGGAAGAGGAAGTCTTGTTAAATCCTCATAACTCAGGTAAACTCCGGTAAAGGGTCGACTTTTGGGTTGTACCCTAAACCAGGAACGTTGTGTTTTTTCCATTCAGAACATTTTAAATCAGCCTCAGCAGCACGACTAGCTGATCACACCGTGGAGGGTTCTGCAGAACCTCGGTTTCAGGTGGACCCACTGACCTCTGCAGGCTGGATTCGGGCAGGCAGCCAGCGAAGCAGCGTCTGAACCAGAGGCTGAACGGCAGCTGAGGCAGCGCTCCGGTGCTCTTCAGGTGAGTCAGCAGGCGAGGTTCTTCCTGACTCAGATAATGCTCCAGACTCTTCGGCTGCATCAGAACGAACCAAACGAGCCATTTAAACACCCACACGGCCCGTTTCACCAACAGCATCGAGCTCCGTTTGGATACGTACTAGGTGTGGTACTGAGTCTCCAAACTTCATGTGAAACTGATTAATGAAACATTTGATCAGCCAGTAGCAGTCGACTGGATCATCTACGATCTCTTCCATGGCTCGGCTGATGGAGAGGAAGTCTTCATTTTCTTCATCCTGACATAAAAAGTATCTCAAATGAAAGCAGACAGTGTCTGAAGTGTTGAACAAGAAAAGAACAAAATAATGAAAAACACTTCAGCTACATCTCAAAGTTTAGAATATCATGAAAAAGATTTTAATCATTTTTTCCCTCCATGTCAGAAAGTAAAACTTATGTTACAGATTCATCATTTCTTTTAATAACAAAACGACCAAAAACCCATCCATCCATTTTCAGCCACTCATCAGGAGTCGCGTCGCGGGGGCAGCAGCCTAAGCAGGGAGGCCCAGACTTCCCTCTCCCCAGCCACTTGGACCAGCTCCTCCGGGGGAATCCAAAGGCGTTCCCTGGCCAGGTGAGAGACATAGTCCCTCCACCGTGTCCTGGGTCTTCCTGTAGGTCTCCTCCTGGTTGGACGTGCCCGGAAAACCTCACCAGGGAGGCATCCTGACCAGATGCCCGAGCCACCTCAACTGGCTCCTCTCAATGTGGAGGAGCAGCGGGTCTACTCTGAGCCCCTCCCGGATGACCGAGCTTCTCACCCTATCTGTAAGGGAGAGCCCAGCCGCCCTGTGGAGAAAACATATTTTGGCCGCTTGTATCCGTGATCTCGTTCTTTCGGTCACTACCCAAAGCTCGTGACCATAGGTGAGGGTAGGAACGTAGATCTACTGGTAAACTGAGAGCTTCCGCCTTCTGGCTCAGCTCTCTCTTCACCACGACAGACCGGTACAACGCCCGCATCACTGCAGCTTTCCTTCACTTGTGAACAAGATCTCGAGATACTTAAACTCCTCCACTTGGGGCAGGACCTCATCCCTGACCCGGAGAAGGCATTCTACCCTTTTCTGACCCAAGACCATGGTCTCAGATTTAGAGGAGCTGATTCTCATCCCAGCTGCTTCACACTCGGCTGTGAACCGCTCCACGTTCTGATGAAGCCAACAGGACCACATCATCTGCAAAAAGCAGAGACCCGATCCTCAGGCCACCAAAACGGATGGCCTCCACGCCTTGGCTGCACCTAGAATTCCTGTCCATAAAGGTTGTGAGCAGAATCGGTGACAGAGAGCAGCCTTGGCGGAGTCCAACTCTCACTGGGAACGAGCCCGACTTACTGCCAGCAATGCGGACCAAGCTCTGACACCGGTCCTACAGGGACCTAACAGCCCGTATCAGAGGGCCTGACACCCCATACTCCCCGAGTACCCCCCACAGGTTCATTACACAGAGCGGGATATACTTAAAACCTTTATTTCTTGTTATAATAAAATTACATGAAATTTGTCATAAATTCAGAATCTCAGAAAGTTTGAATAATTTGAAGAAGTAGAAAATATCCAATCCTAATCCGCTTACTAACTCAAAGGTTTCCTGAGCCTCTAAATGGTCTCAGTCTGGGTCAGTAGCCTACATAATCCCGGGGAAGACTGGTGCCTGGACACATGACCAGAAGACAGTCGTGGACACCGTCCACTAGGGAGGGAAACCACAAAAAGGGCACTGCTTGTTCCCAGAGTGCTGCATCCAAGCATGTTCATGGAAGACCGAGTGGAAAGGGGCTACAGCCACAAGGAAAACCACAGCCTTGATAGGATCATCAAGCTGAATCCGTTCTGGAATCTGGGAGAACTTGACATGTTGGGTGTGCTTTATGGGTTTCTGGACGGGACGTTCTTTTTCAGAGGGGAACATTTCCAATGCTGATCCTGTAAATGTGGACGAAGAGCCAAAAATCCAAGGAGTTTGTTGTTTGAATGAACTTGATGCTTGGCTGTGAAAATGGATTTCATCGGAGGCTGAAAACTCCCTCCTGACTAATCTAAACACCCACGGTTCCCACGTGCAGACATAAATGCATCTAATCAGTCTTAGTTCGAAAGGCCCGAGTTAATGTTGTGAAATAAATCTCTGAAATAACTTTGGCCCCGGCCGTCTAGAGCTCTGTACGCCACTAATGAGACACTTTTGCCTGTCTGGATGTGGGATCCGCTTTAATTACAGAAAACTTAACAAGGTCACTGCTGAGACATGATTTAAGGGTCATTTCCACCACTTAATATGCAGCCATTATCAATCAATCAATCAATCAATCAATCAGATTTTATTTATAAAGCGCTTTTCAAGCAAAGTGCGACTCAAAGGGCTTTACAGAATTAAAATGACCCCAAATTCCCATAACAGTTTAAAAACATCAACAGACATATGCGCACACACAAGTAAAAATTTATATTCGGCTGAGTCCAGATGAGCCAAGTCAGGTAAGGCAAGGAAACGCCATCAGAGGAGCCGTCTGCCCCGGCAGCATCAGGTCTTCCACACTAAAGCCCCCTTCAGACAGGCCATGAAAAACGGAAATGTTCCGGACTCTGTCCGTAAGACCTTTGTGTCTGAATACAAACATCCGGATAACGTGTTCCGGAAACCGGACGAAGCCCCTAGTAACAGGTCCGGACTTGTTACGGACAGGGTGGCTGCTTCAGACTGGTGAGGTAAAGTTCCGGACAAGGGGGAGGGGGAGGAGGAGGGGACCGGGGGACGCTGTGCGCACCTGGATAGCCCGCTGCTGTAGCATGCGGCGAACCACGGCAGCTCGCCTCCTACGGTACCGCCTAGACGCACGACGGAGCGCTTCACACCGCTTCAGTGATTCCTTTAACCATTGAGCTTCATCATCCAGGTCTCTTATGCATCTTCGTGTGCGCAGAATTATGCTTAAGCGCCTTGTGATTTTTATCTTGAGAGGCGCTATAGAAATGATATTTTCTTCTTCTTCTTAACATAAGTCCGATCCACCCCCCCCCCCCCACACACACACACACACACACACCCCCACACCCCACCCCCAAGCCGCCGTCAGATATCTGGAACTTTTCCCTGCTGTGTGAACGCAGCCGAAAGGACAAGTTCCGGTACAAAAGTGGTGTGTCTGAAAACACAGTTCCGGTTAAAAACCGGATTGAATTGTCCACAAATGTTCCTGAATGTCTGTCTGAAAAGTCAGGCCGCTCAGAGGAGGGGGAGCAGAGACCCCCACCTCCACTTAAACACTACCTGTAGAGCGCCCAGGAAGCTACAGTCGACCACCGCTCCCGGGGCAGAGGGCCCCTACATTACTCTATTAGCACATAAATAAACCACATTTTACCAAACCGGTCCTAATACATCCCATTTGCAGTTTTCCATTTATGCTCTCACTCCTCGTAAAAAGTCTGCTACGGGTTTTTTCCACATTTTTGATTTGGAAATGTTTTACACACGCACACCTCATTTCCTTTACAGCCTTTATTCTTCTCGTGAAGCTGATTTGCTACAGCGACTACAAAAAAATCCCCACAAACAAATGTTATATTCTAACACTGAGTGTGTCCGCTCGTGGGTCGGTGTTCCACAGCTGGAATCAAAAGCAGGGAGGCTAGAGCCCTCGGGAGTCACCTTACCGGCAGCTGGGTCTCGGAGCACCGTGGGAGGGCCTGGTTCTCCAGCTGGAACATACGCAGGTAGACGTGAGTGGAAGGCGTGGAGGGGTTAATGTACCTCATCACCTCCAGAGCCTCCATGATGTCCTGGTACTGCTCCTTCCTGTAGCCTCCAACCAAAGCATGAGAGTCGCTGTGGGGAGGGAGGATGCCTGAAGGAACCCGGAAGAGGACCAGAGTCAGACGGGTGGAACGGCTCAACGGAAGCAGGATTCATCTGTTCATGATAATTATTCAGATCCTTCCAGTCAGACACTTTTCTGAGTGGATTCAGTGTTTGTGCACTGCTCACCCAACAAAACCTTCCACACGTGAATCCGGTACATGGAGGGCAGCGGGAACCTCTGACTGAAGGTGCTCAGCTTTTCTAGATCTGCATCAAAGTAAAACAAGAAACATCCTAAAAGCCAGAAAACAGAATGTTAGCTGCATTTCCAGCTCCAGCTGATGTAAACCAAGAGGTGGTTACATTATTTTACTTAGGTGTGCTGGAGCAAGAGACGTGTAAATATTTCAGAAGACATCCCACAGGGACTGGAGTTGTGGCTCCAGCTCTGGTGGATGTTCAAGTCGCCAGAGACTTGTGAACAGGACCAGGTTCCTTCTGCTGCCACTTTTAAGAATGTGCAAATTTGAAGAAATCTGCTTATTTCTTTTGTTCGTTCTTGGCGTTTTTGTCTTACTGCAGAGGGACAACGCTAAAGTGAGACACCTTAAACATACAATCAAGGACGGCGGGACTGCATGGTCGGGTATGGAAAAGTAAGCATGTCCATTTAGCGTTAACCCTCCCACTGTCCTGATGGGGGTGACCCCGCGAGGAAAGTTGAACGTTGAGCAGGATTGATGCGGCAGCGGTGAGGAGTGAGCACCACCTCACCCCTGCCACATGGACCTCAAGGGATAAACCATCCACCCTGCTCAACGGTCAACTTTCCTCGCGGGGTCACACCCATTAGGACAGTGGGAGGGTTAAACCAAATATAACCCACATAGGTTATGCATTATACATTATGAACATGTTTCTGGAATAAAGTAATCCCAGCATGTATGGATGTTGCCTACCTAGAGGATTCTCCTTGAGCAGTATTTCCAGTGACTTCTTCTCCTCCACTCCCCTGAAACCCACTTTTTCATAATACGCAGAGCGGAAGTTTCTCTGCGGGTCGTCAGCCATGGTTCGACCTGGGCACTGACCCGGGCACTGGGGCCTGACAATTTAAAAAACACGTTTATATTTTGCATTTTCACGTGACGGACACAGGTGTAATAATCCACACGTGGCGTTAGAAGGTAATTCTGCTGATAAAGGGCAGTCATCGCACAGTCAACGGCAACATGGAGAGGTTTGACGCACATTAAAAACGTCAATGAGGCATCGATGAAATAAGTTGAAAATTTTTTGCATAATCCTAATGTGGACCAAAAATGTTAGCTCTGATCTTCATTGAGGTTCATGAAATTAAACGGGCTAAACCCAAATTCAGCGTTTTAAGGAACGAGCTTCTAAAAGACAAATACAAAAGGTTCAGTGTGTTTAAACGAGCTCTTGGTAATGTGCCTACGCTGAAATTCACAACAGAAAAGGGGAGTTGAAAGTTTTCTTGTACAAATATTTGCAATAGAGATCTGACAGCAGGTTGACAGTGATAACATAAATAGGTATCTTCTAGAAAAGGCTGTGATCTGTTTAGTAGAGCTAATAGTTCGATAGGTTGGCTTTTCCTTGGTTACACAAACTGAACCTTGTAGTCCAAATCCACCAGAAAAATTAACATTTTACACATCACCTTGACCTCCCACCTGATGAAGACCAGGGAGAGACTCCTCCTTACCCACCTACACTCTGTGGTGTGCCCAGAGATGGACTTACTGCAGTTTGCATACAAACCAAATGTGGGGTTTGTGGGTGCCATCATCTTCTTGCAGCACCGGGCGCTGACTCGCCTCGAGATGCAAAATAGCACTGTGAGAGTCATGTCCTTCGACTTCTCAAGTGCCTTCAACACCATCCAGCTGTGTCTACTGCAGCAGAAGATGAGGGGTGCAGGTGTGGATGAACATCTGACTACATGGACCATCAACTACCTCACCAAAAGGCCACAGTTCGTGAGGCTGCACAACTGTACGTCTGAGGTGGTTGTGTGCAGTACTGGAGCTCCACAGGGCACAGTGCTCTCACCCATTCTCTTCACCTTCTACACCTCAGACTTCACCTACAACACCAGCAGCTGTCACCTCCAGAAGTTCTCTAATGACTCGGCCATTGCCGGCTGTGTGTCTGAGGGGAATGACCTGGAGTGCAGGTCAGTCATCATGGACAACAGGGAGCAGATATTGAGCTGGTGGATACCTTTAAGTACCTGGGTGCTCACTTCAACAGTAAACTGAACTGGTCCAGAAACACAGATGCTCTGTATAAGAAGGGCCGAAGCCATCTCAACCCCCTGAAGGGGTCCTTCAGAGTCCTTCAGAGTTTATTCCCTGCTGCTAGAATCCTTTTATCACTCTGTGGTTGCATCTGTTATCCACTCTGCTGTGGTCTGTTGGGGCGCAGGAAGCTCTGACCGAGACAGGAAGAGACTGAACAAGTTAGTCAATAAAGCTAGCTCAGTTCTGAGCTGCCCACTGGATTCACTTGAGGAGATGTGTGAAAGGAGGATGTTGGGGAAGATGACCTCCATTTTGGAAGGCCCCTCCTTCCCACTGTGGAACCACGGACAGCTCCTTCAGAGGCAGACTGAGACATCCCAGATGTAAAACAGAACGCTACCGTAGGTCATTCATCCCCTCTGCAGTAAGAGTGTAGAACTCCTCAGTTTTACGGGTACTGGCATTATCCTGGTACACAATAACACCAATACGATACTCAGTATGCGTTCAATACCTGTGCAATACCAGATGTAATCAAAAAGGGTTCAAATAAAGGCGACTGAACTGCGTTGGTTTCTTGAAAACGTTTCACTTCTCATCTCAGCAACTTTGTCAGTTCTGGCTGGAATATGAGAGTCAGTTCAGTTCTTCTCAGATGAGAAGTGAAACATTTTCAAGACACAAAAGAAGTCCAGTTGCTTTCAATCGAACCCTTTTGGATTACCATGACCCGAATGACTGAGAATCTTAAGCTGCATAGTCCCGGAAACCCAATTTTCTTTTTATTTGTTGATTTTAGTGGTTGAAGGTTACAATAATAGCTCACTGCCCTTGTGTATTTACCTGTAGTCTTGTTATTTTTCTTCTTCTTCCTTCCCTCTAAGCGTATGTACTGCTGTAACGAGTGGATTTCCCAGCTGTGGGAATAACCAAGTCTTTTCTATTCCTTTTAAACTACAAGCTTTGAGCACTTTAGTTATTTTAATTATCAACAACCTGATTAATTTCTTCTTAATGTAATTTATGACTTTATTTATCTGTACCTAGTTGATTAATTTTACTGACAAACATCGTATTTGTTTATTTATGGTCTAGTAGATTTTGTGTCTATATTTTAACTACTGAGATGGCAATGATACCACATTCGGAGGTAAAGGTGGTCTGTGTCATTTTATCTTTCTTGAATAACAAAACCAGACGCTAATTAAAACTACTGCTCGCGTTTATATTCATAAAATAAACATTTTTAAAAATCGAGTTGCCCAACGATGTTTGGTAAGACTTCAGGTCGATCTTCACATTATCAGCTAAATGAAGAGTGGTATAACTGACATCACATAGAGATCTTTAATCCTGTATGGAGGCATTAAAAGCCACTAAAGGGGTAAAGCTTCTTACCTCGGTGCGTTTTACAGCGTCCCCAGTTTGTTTACGTGTATCATTAGCTGGCTGTGCTAGCTGGAAATGCTAGCTTAAACACGTAAACACGTAAAGCTTTATCTAGATTTTAAATGACCCAATAAACAACAATACGACAGCTAATCCAAAAGTGAAATGAAACTAAAATCACAAAATGTGTATCAAAGACTTTTACGTCCAGTGACCCCACATGTCCGAACTGAACTACATGTTCCGGGTCACAATGTCAAAATAAAAGCGTTTTACAATGCTAATTTTCAGTACTGTTCCAGTATTTCTTACATCTGACTGACACTTTTAAGGCCATTAAACTAAGAAGATGGCTTATTCATGATGAAAGTTTACGTTGTCACGTTTGATGAACCATCCCCAACAGCACAACCTCTTCTTTTGAAGCTTTTCGAGACAACTTTTCAACCATGGACATGCAGAACTAAACTGTCAAGTTTTAAATCCACTATTTTACTTTTTTGACTGGACTTGTCTGTAAGTAGTAACTCTCACTAAATCTGTTGAATTTGTTTTATAGATTCATGTAAATATAATCATGATCAAATAGTTCAATGTAACCCTAATTTTAATGCTTAGTCCTCGGTTTTAGTTCAGAAAGCTTTACTCCTAACTAAGGCTCTAAACGCCACAGGCGTATATCGTAAAGTTATTAAGCTTTGTTAATGACTATATCTCGTAATTTTTTTGAATGACTTTGTTTTCTTAGATTTAAAAAATTGATCATTTTTGACTAGTAGCCAGTTTTACTTTGGCATAAATTAAAAAGTGAAAGTAAGTTTAGTTAAAGCTGCAAGCAGCGTCGTGCAACCCTCGCAGCTCTGATCGTTGACGCGCTCCAGACATCTGCGTCCTGAGCACCGCCAAATCAGGTGTCACCACCTCAAAAACAAATTAAACATGCAATCGTTCATGTCGGCTCATTTCCTTTAATGTTTTCTGTCTGTTATTTGTGCCTGATGTGTTTCGCTGCTGCGGAGCGAGGCGGTGTTTTGTCCTCCGGTGACGCACCCCCAAAATTCCACTATCTCCGCTCCGGCACGAACTCCGCAGCAAAAACAGTCCCATTGTAGTCGGCCGGCGAGCAGCGGCACTCCTCTGTTTTTGTGGTCGGTAGATCTTTTAGAACTGCAGTTCAAAGGTAACTCATGAGGTGATTATATATGAACCCAGGTAGCAGTTTTTCTTTAGGATTGAGAGGAGATGCAGGAAGATAATAAACAGGCAGGCCAGAAAAATAGTCAAATAAAAACAAGTTAGTTTTTGTACCTGGTGGTTGCAACAAACAGACACCATTGAAGGTAATCAGAAGTGAGGAACAGAAAATGAAATAAATATTTTAATGTTTAGAGCAGCAGGAAAGGCTGCAGGCGCATCAGTGAGTTTGCGGCTGCTGCGCAGGGGGAGGGGGGGGGGGGTCTGAAGTAGGATGCAGACACTACCGTTGTTAAAAGAGATGTGTTAACTTAGAAAATGTGGGCGCAATTTAAATTGTCAAAAACTCCAGTGAACCTACCGACCCCCCCACCCCACAGTTTTTTCTGTTTGATCGCCCATCTCTTCTGAGCAATTTCCCACCATTTTCAAGACGATCGTGCGAAAAATGATCGAGTAAATCATTCAGAAGCGGACCCTAGAAACGGCCATTACGGGGTCAAAATCACCATTTCAAACCAAAATGGCCAACTTACTACAAGTGTGCAAAATTTCATAACTGTACGACAAACTGTTTGTGGAGGGGGGTATTTTTCACATTCTAGGGGGCGCTGTGGAGCTAGTTTTATTGCGAGTTTTTTGGGACGTTTAAAATACAAAATTTTACACCACGCCTGACATGTGTGCAAAGCTTCCTGAGTTTTCTGGTATGTTAAGGCCCCCAAAAAGCCAATTTACTTGGCGGAAGAAAAATAAACAGAGCAGATACATTAGGCCGTCGCAGCGCTTTCGTTGCTCGGGCCTAATAAAAGCATGTGCCTTACAAAATATAGGATTGTTATGGTTAGTTGAAGTTATAAATAATTTGTTTTTTGGAAACTTATTGCCACTGACAAAAAATAAATCAAATCCACATGAGAAAATGACTGATTTTATTCAATAAAGATGAAAAAGCATTACAAACCTTGCAGCGCATATCACAAGAGAAATTAACAGCTCAGTGAGTAAAAAAAATCAATAACTTCACCAAACATTGTATTCTTTACCCCTGGAAGCAAGCATAGCACAGATCATGTGTTAAAATGCATGATAAGAATAGGGTTATGTTTTCAGTTCAAATGAAATAACATTTCATAGAGTTTTGAGAAAGTAATTTTGAAAAGGTATGCAAATAAGAATAAAAGCAATGCTAAACCTCTGTTACATCACATATGTTGTTATATAAACTTTATTTCCATTCCAAATACATTAAAGCCGCTTTTAGTATTTTCCTAATTCTTTTAAAAATATCTTGGGATTGTTCATTATAATAAAATGAAACTGGAGTTCCCAAAGCCCAGCAATACCAAAGCAAAATTGTAGAACATGCTAAAGAAAGAAAATATTTTCTCTGCAAGCAAATATAAAACATTTAGTACATTACTGCACATAAGAAAATTATGTTGTTGTTTTTTTCTGTTTGTTCATTGCTTGATTTATTTGGTTGATGAGAAGGCTGTAAAGCTACTGTAGTTTGGTAATGAGGAACCTAAGTCCAAGCTGCCCCTACGGGAGCTCCGGCGTGAGCCACTCCTGGAGCCTGTGGAAGATCCTGGGGCAGAAGCCACATTATATGGACTGCTGATGCCTCTGGAAGACACAGATGATGCCTGGAGTATTTTCACCCCAGTGCCTTCTTCCACTAGACAGTTGTCAAGGGCTTCTTTGTAAGAGATTTTTAGTTTGCTTTTGGGGCATGTGAGCACTTTTGCATGCTGTTTGGCATCTTGGAGCTTCTGTGCTGTTCTCAAATCCAGCCAGCCCATCTTCAGAGAATCCTCCATGCTTCTTCTGCAGTCCATTTCTGGGTCGTAAAGCCCTCCCGTTACAACCTGGAATTCAATGAATCTCTGACCTGCGTCATGTGGGAGCCACCTTTCCTTCATGGCTTCAGCAACTGATAGCTTCTTCTTGCTTTTTACATCATCAAAACCAATATAGGCTTTCTGGGCAGGCTTGAGTTTATTGGCCATGTATTCAGTTATTATGCCTATGCGGGTGGCTTCTTGGATGCTGATTCTTTGGCCATTTGTGGGATTGACAACTCCTCCAGTGCAAGCTTGGGCCTCAAGTAATCTCTGTGCAGTGATAGAATCCAGTAGACCACGATTTACAGCCTCTTTGATAGAGATCTTCTCTACAGTATCAGTGTCAAAAATTGCCCCCACAGGTTCCACTTCTTCAAAAACCCCGGCAGGAGTTATAGAGATGGATACATGGGATTTCTGTGTAAGAGATTCAGAAGAATTTTTAACAGTAGAGCTGGCTGTTGAGCTTTTTTCAGTGTACGTGGTTGTTCTTGTTGTGGTTGTTTTAGTAAATGTAGGCGATAAGGGTCCTGACACGATTGTTGATGTAGAAGATGACAATGAAGATGATGCTAATGATGGAGGAACAGCACCATCAGAGACAGTTTTCTTTTGATGTTCTCCTGATGTTTTTGAGATGGTTTTTGTCACAGATGTACTCAAAGATGTTGATGTTCGTGAACTGGATGTTGATGACGTCGATGATGATGATGACAGTGTGCCTGAGGTTTGTGCCGGTATTAAATTTGATGATGATGATGATGATGATGATAGTGAAAGATGTTTGGTCTTTTCAGTGACGATATCTGCTAACTGTGTGATGGTAATGGTTCGAGTGCGATACTGCTGAACAATTGATTCATTGATGACTCCTTTTTCAAGCAGGTCAGAGATGTCAAACTTTTTTCCAGATCGTCTGTCATTGATAAAAAAATGCATGGAACCATCTGGAGCAGTGATAGTAATCTCTTCCCATTCACACTCCTGCTCTGACAGCTCTATGTAGGTGTCATACTCAATATATCCTTTGTCATATGCTTCACGGATTGTCATCTCTTTACCAGTGTCTGGATCCACAATTATCACTCTTCTCTTCCTTACGGTGTTCTTTTTGGTTGATTCTTGTTTTTTCTTGTCAGTGATGGGCAACAGTGTTAGACCTGTCTTTTTGTCTATGATACAGCGTTTCTTAAGGTCCAGATAGGTTAGGTTCTCCTCAGTGTTTGGGTCAAAGAAACCTTTAGTGTCATCACTTTCATCAGTCAAGATCTTGTTCATTTCTTCATCAAAGTAACCTCTCTTGTAGGCAACATTCACTTCAATGCGGTGGCTATGTTTAGGGTCAATGATGCCACCACTGGCAATTTGGGCCTCTAAAAGACGAATGCCGTGACCTTTTTCTACTAAACCTTTCTCAATGGCCTGAAAGAGGGAAATTATCGTGTCTGTTCCAGGCATTTTGTAACCAGTTACAGCCTTTTCTGCTGATAGCAATTTGTCCTTGAATTCTGGCCCAAAAAGCCTTCTATTGTAGGCTTCGGCAACAGTCAAAAATAAATTATTGACTGGATCAATAACAAAACCTGAGGCAGCTTGGGCTTCAAGTAATTCAAGAGTAGTTCCACATCGCAACAGTCCATCTTTCATGGCTTGATAGATTGTCATCACTTTATCATGGGCCTCATCATAAACTCCTGCTATGCAGGTGGAACCTCTCAGATATGAACGAAGACGGTCTTCAATGTCTTTGCTTGTCAGTTTACCTTGATTCAGTTGGTCCACATCAGATTTGCTTATCAGGTTTGCTTCAACAAGCTCTGTGACAGACACCTGATTTCGAAGTCCCTGTATAGTCATTGGCTGTTTAGGTTTAGGGAGAAGCAAAAGACCTGTGCTTAGATCAGATTTACATTTCTTCTTAAGTGACATGTATGTAGTTGGTTGTTGAGTATCTGGGTCCAAAAAACACGCAGGCAACTGATTCAAGGCCTGGCATAGGTCCTCATCAATCAGGTCCTGTTTCCTTGCAATGTTTTTGGGTAGGAATACACTAAGGTTAGGGTCCAAAATTCCACCAACAGACTCTTGAGCTTGAAGTACTTGCAAAGCTGTGTTCTTGTCAAGTAACCCCTTTTTCATTGCCTGGCCTGCTGACAAAAGTTTGGCTGAATCTGGATCTTTGAAACCTGTGGCAGCAGCCTCAGCTGCAGACAACACTGATTCATCCTCTTTGTCCACTACTCCTCTGGCACATGCTTCTTTTACAGAAAGTTTTTGGTTAGTCCTAGGGTCAATAATGTGTCCTGTGGCAGCTTGTGCTAGAAGAAGCATATTGGCACTGTCAGATGACATAATTTTTTGTTTCTTTGCCTCAGTGAATGACATTTTCCCTAAAGGTCCAGCAGCAACACCAGCAATTGATCCTGTTCCCTTCAGAAAGACCTTTTTCTCAACAGTAACTTCTGAAATAGTTTTCTCCCCTTTCATCAGTTGATTAAATGCTCGGTTATCCAGAATTCCACAATCAAGAAGTTGCTGTGCTGTGACTGTCTTGCACACACCTTCAAAAATTAATTTGGAAGAGTCAAACTTCTCTGACACTGGCAAAACATGTTGTCCTGTTTGACTGTTTGTGTTACACCTTGCCTTCAAGGTCCCATAACTGACATTGCGCTCATTCTCTGGATCAATGTAACATGCAGGATTTTGTTTTAATGACTGGTAAAGCTTTTCATCTAAAAGGTTCTGCTTAACAGCTTTCTCTTTTGGTAGGAATATACCAAGATTAGGATCTACAATTCCTCCCACTGAGTCTTGGGCCTGTAAAAGACGTAGCCCAGTCTTGTCATCAAGAATTCCTTTCGTCATAGCCTGAAACACTGCAATTGGCTTTCTAGAAGAAGGATCCTTATAGCCAACAACCGCACCTTCAGCAGCCAACAATCTGTTTTTGTCTTTGAAATCCACAACTCCTTTGGCACATGCTTCTTCTACTGTTAATTTCTTATCAGTGTTTGGGTCAATGATGTAACCTGTAGCAGCTTGCGCTTCCAAAAGTAAATCTGCGCTGGATTCTGATATGATCTTCCGCTTTTTGGCTTCTGACAATGACATTTTACCTTGCTTGGCGAGTACAATCCCGGCAATAGGCCCAGTTCCTTTTAGATAGACCTTCTGATCCACTGCCACATCAAGAGGAGTTTTTTGCCCATTGACAAGCCTAGTAAATGTTGATTTGTCTAGAACACCACATTCGAGCAGTTGCTGTGCTGAGACAGTCTTGCGAATCCCTTCAAACATAATGTTTGAAGGGTCTTTTCTTTCAGCAATTGGCAGAAGAGCCAGACCTGTGTGGGGCTCTGTTTTGCATTTCTTCTTGAGAGTCTCATAACTGGTGACACGTTCAGTGTCTGGATCAAGGAAGCACTCAGGATTTTGACTCAATGAACGACTGAGGTCTTGATCCAAAAGGTTGCGCTTAATGGCTGTGTCTTTAGGGAGGAAAACGCTGAGGTTTGGGTCAAGAATACCTCCTGCAGACTCCTGAGCTTGTAGCAAACGCACTGCGGTCTTTTTGTCAATTAGCCCCTTCTTCATTGCCTCAAAAACTGATAGAGATTGACCTGTGCGAGGGTCTTTATATCCTACAGCAGCAGCTTCAGCTACTAAGAGTTTATCTTTATCACCTTTGTCCACCACTCCTCTTGTACACGCTTCCTCTACTGTTAGCTTCTTATTGGACATGGGGTCAATGATGTGTCCTGTGGCAGCTTGCGCTTCTAGTAGCAAATCTGCAATATCGGGGGAAATGAGCAGCTGTTTCTTGGCCTCTGATAAAGACATTTTGCCTAAAGGTCCAACCGACAATCCAGCAATTGGCTCAGTCCCTTTTAGAACGTCCTTTTTATCCACAGATATTTCTGTGACGGTTTTCTCTCCCTTCATCAGTTGGTTAAAGGTTGGTTTGTCAAGGATACCACATTCCAGCAACTGCTGTGCTGAGACTGACTTGCGAACACCGTCAAACATAAGCTTGGACGGGTCTTTCCTTTCTGCAATTGGTAAAAGAATCAGGTCTGTAAGAGGGTCTTTTTTGCATTTTTTCTTCAAAGAACCATAGCTTGTGTTGCGTTCAGTGTCTGGATCAAGGAAGCAGTCTGGATTTTGGCTCAATGAACGGCTGAGGTCTTGATCCAAAAGGTTGCGCTTAATGGCTGTGTCTTTAGCGAGGAAAACGCTGAGGTTTGGGTCAAGAATACCTCCTGAAGACTCTTGAGCTTGTAGCAAACGCACTGCTGTCTTTTTGTCAATTAGCCCCTTCTTCATTGCCTCAAAAACTGATAGAGATTGACCTGTGCGATGGTCTTTATATCCTACAGCAGCAGCTTCAGCTGCTAAGAGTTTATCTTTATCACCTTTGTCCACCACTCCTCTTGTACACGCTTCCTCTACTGTTAGCTTCTTATTGGACATGGGGTCAATGATGTGTCCTGTGGCAGCTTGGGCTTCTAGCAGTAAATCTGCACTATCTGCGGGGATGAGCAGCTGTTTCTTGGCCTCTGATAAAGACATTTTGCCTAAAGGTCCAACCGACAATCCAGCAATTGGCTCAGTCCCTTTTAGAACGTCCTTTTTATCCACAGATATTTCTGTGACGGTTTTCTCTCCCTTCATCAGTTGGTTAAAGGTTGGTTTGTCAAGGATACCACATTCCAGCAACTGCTGTGCTGAGACTGACTTGCGAACACCGTCAAACATCAGTTTAGAGGGGTCTTTCCTTTCTGCAATTGGCAAAAGGATCAGGTCTGTAAGAGGGTCTTTTTTGCATTTTTTCTTCAAAGTCCCATAGCATGTGGTGCTTTCAGTGTCTGGATCAAGGAAGCAGTCTGGATTTTGGTTCAGTGCATGACTGAGGTCTTGATCCAAAAGGTTGCGCTTAATAGCTGTGTCTTTGGGGAAAAAAATGCTAAGGTTTGGATCGAGAATACCTCCTGCAGACTCCTGGGCTTGTAGCAAACGCACTGCGGTCTTTTTGTCAATTATTCCCTTTTTCATTGCCTCAGAAACTGACAGAGATTGACCTGTGCGACGGTCTTTAAATCCCACAGCAGCAGCCTCAGCTGCTAAAAGTTTTTCTTTATCACCTTTGTCCACCAGTCCCCTTGTACATGCTTCAACTACTGTCAGCTTTTGATTTGACATGGGGTCAATGATGTGTCCTGTGGCAGCCTGGGCTTCTAATAGTAAATCTGCACTATCTGGAGGCATGAGCATCTGTTTCTTGGCCTCTGATAAAGACATTTTACCTAGAGGTCCAGCTGCCACTCCTGCAATTGGTCCAGTCCCTTTTAGAATGACTTTTATATCCACAGATACCTCAGAGACAGTTTTCTCTTTTTTTATCAACTTGTCAAATGTTGGTTTGTCAAGGACGCCACATTCTAGCAACTCTTGTGCTGACACAGGTTTGCGAACACCATCAAACAACAGCTTTGAAGGGTCTAATCTTTCAGCAATTGGGAGAAGAGCCAGACCAGTGTGGGGCTCTGTCGTGCATTTTTTCTTCAAAGTCTCATAGCTGGTACCAACATCAGTGTCTGGATCAAGGAAGCACTCAGGATTTTGGTTCAGTGCGCGACTGAGATCTTGATCTAAAAGGCTTCGCTTAACAGCCGTGTCTCTAGGGAGGAAAACACTGAGGTTTGGATCGAGAATACCTCCTACAGATTCCTGGGCTTGTAGCAAACGTACTGCAGTCTTTTTGTCAAATAGTCCCTTTTGCATTGCCTCATATACTGATAGAGATTTACCTGTGTGAGGATCTTTATATCCCACAGCAGCAGCTTCAGCTGCTAAGAGTTTATCTTTATCACCTTTGTCCACCACTCCCCTTGTACATGCTTCAACTACTGTCAGTTTTTGATTTGACATGGGGTCAATGATGTGTCCTGTGGCAGCTTGAGCTTCTAGTAGTAAATCTGCACTACCTGGAGGAATAAGCATCTTTTTCTTGGCCTCTGATAAAGACATTTTTCCTAAGGGTCCAGCCACCACTCCAGCAATTGGGCCTGTGCCCTTTAGAATAACTTTTTTATCCACAGACACCTCAGGGACAGTTTTCTCTCCTTTTATCAACTTGTCAAATGTTGGTTTGTCAAGCACGCCACAGTCCAGCAACTGCTGTGCAGAGACTGGTTTGCGAACACCATCAAACATCAGATTGGAGGGGTCTTTCCTTTCTGCAATTGGCAAAAGAATCAGACCTGTATGAGGCTCGGTTCTGCATTTTCTCTTCAAACCATCATAACTGCTATCACATTGAGTGTCTGGATCAAGGAAGCACTCAGGATTTTGGTTCAATGCACGACTGAGATCTTGATCCATAAGGTTGAACTTAATGGCAATGTCTTTAGGGAGGAAAACGCTGAGGTTTGGATCAAGAATACCTCCAGCAGATTCCTGGGCTTGTAGCAAACGCACTGCGGTCTTTTTGTCAATTATTCCCTTCTTCATTGCCTCAAATGCTGATAGAGATTGACCTGTACGAGGGTCTTTATATCCTACAGCAGCAGCTTCAGCTGCTAAGAGTTTATCTTTATCACCTTTGTCCACCAGTCCCCTTGTACACGCTTCAACTACTGCCAGTTTTTGATTGGACATGGGGTCAATGATGTGTCCTGTGGCAGCCTGAGCTTCTAGTAGTAAATCTGCACTATCTGGAGGCATGAGCATCTGTTTCTTGGCCTCTGACAAAGACATTTTTCCTAATGGTCCAGCCACCACTCCAGCAATTGGTCCCGTCCCCTTTAGAATAACTTTTTTATCTACAGACACCTCAGGGACAGTTTTCTCCCCTTTTATCAACTTGTCAAATGTTGGTTTGTCAAGCACGCCACATTCCAGCAATTGCTGTGCAGAGACTGGCTTTCGAACACCATCAAACATTAGTTTAGAGGGGTCTTTTCTTGCTGCAATTGGTAAAAGAATCAGGTCTGAGAGAGGGTCTTTTTTGCATTTTTTCTTCAAAGCCCCATAGCTTGTGTTGCGTTCAGTGTCTGGATCAAGGAAGCATTCAGGATTTTGGCTCAGTGCACGGCTGAGGTCTTGATCCAAAAGGTTGCGCTTCATGGCTGTGTCTTTAGGGAGGAAAACGCTGAGGTTTGGGTCAAGAATACCTCCTGCAGACTCCTGAGCTTGTAGCAAACGCACTGCCGTCTTTTTGTCAATTATCCCCTTCTTCATTGCCTCAAAAACTGACAGAGATTGATTTGTGCGAGGGTCTTTAAATCCTACAGCAGCAGCTTCAGCTGCTAAGAGTTTATCTTTATCACCTTTGTCCACCACTCCCCTTGTACAGGCTTCAACTACTGTCAGCTTTTGATTTGACATGGGGTCAATGATGTGTCCTATTGCAGCCTGGGCTTCTAGTAGTAAATCTGCACTATCTGGAGGCAAAAGCATCTGTTTCTTGGCCTCTGACAAAGACATTTTTCCTAATGGTCCAGCTGCCACTCCAGCAATTGGCCCTGTCCCCTTAAGAGATACTTTTTTATCCACAGACACCTCAGGGACAGTTTTCTCTCCTTTTATCAACTTGTCAAATGTTGGTTTGTCAAGGACGCCACATTCTAGCAATTGCTGTGCTGATACGGGCTTGCGAACGCCATCAAACAACAGTTTTGAGGGATCTTTTCTTTCAGTAATTGGGAGAAGAGCCATGCCAGTGTGGGGCTCTGTCTTGCATTTTTTCTTTAAAGTTCCATAGTTGGCATCACTTTCAGTGTCTGGATCAAGGAAGCACTTGGGATTTTGGTTCAGTGCGCGACTGAGATCTTGATCTAAAAGGCGTCGCTTAACAGCCGTGTCTCTAGGGAGGAACACACTGAGGTTTGGATCGAGGATACCTCCTACACACTCCTGGGCTTGTAGCAAACGCACTGCAGTCTTTTTGTCAATTATTCCCTTCTTCATGGCTTCAAAAACTGAAAGATTTTTACCCGTGAGAGGATCTGGATAACCCACAGCAGCAGCTTCAGCTGCCAAGAGTTTATCTTTATCACTTTTGTCCACGACTCCCTTTGTACATGCTTCCTCTACTGTCAATTTTTTGTTGGACATGGGGTCAATGATGTGTCCTGTGGCAGCCTGGGCTTCTAGTAGTAAATCTGCACTATCTGGAGGCATGAGCATCTGTTTCTTGGCCTCTGACAAAGACATTTTTCCTAATGGTCCAGCCACCACTCCAGCAATTGGTCCTGTCCCCTTTAGAATAACTTTTTTATCTACAGACACCTCAGGGACAGTTTTCTCCCCTTTTATCAACTTGTCAAATGTTGGTTTGTCAAGCACGCCACATTCCAGCAACTGCTGTGCAGAGACTGGCTTTCGAACACCATCAAACATTAGTTTAGAGGGGTCTTTCCTTTCTGCAATTGGTAAAAGAATCAGGTCTGTGAGAGCGTCTTTTTTGCATTTTCTCTTCAAAGTCCCATAGCTTGTGTTGCGTTCAGTGTCTGGATCAAGGAAGCAGTCTGGATTTTGGTTGAGTGCACGGCTGAGGTCTTGATCCAAAAGGTTGCGCTTAATAGCTGTGTCTTTGGGAAGAAAAACGCTAAGGTTGGGATCAAGAATACCTCCTGCAGACTCCTGAGCTTGTAGCAAGCGCACTGCAGTTTTTCTGTCAATTAGCCCCTTCTTCATTGCTTCAAACACTGACAGAGATTGACCAGTTCTGGGATCTTTATATCCCACAGCAGCAGCTTCAGCTTCTAGGAGTTTATCTTGATCACCTTTATCCACCACTCCCCTTGTACATGCCTCTTCTACTGTCAGCTTTTGATTGGACATGGGGTCAATGATGTGTCCTGTGGCAGCCTGAGCTTCTAGTAGTAAATCTGCGCTATCTGGAGGCATGAGCATCTGTTTCTTGGCCTCTGATAAAGACATTTTGCCCAAAGGTCCAGCTTCCACTCCAGCAATTGGCCCTGTCCCCTTAAGAGATACTTTTTTATCCACAGACACCTCAGGGACAGTTTTCTCTCCTTTTATCAACTTGTCAAATGTTGGTTTGTCAAGGACACCGCATTCTAGCAACTGCTGTGCTGATACGGGCTTGCGAACGCCATCAAACAACAACTTTGAGGGGTCTTTTCTTTCAGCAATTGGGAGAAGAGCCATGCCAGTGTGGGGCTCTGTCTTGCATTTTTTCTTTAAAGTTCCATAGTTGGCATCACTTTCAGTGTCTGGATCAAGGAAGCACTCAGGATTTTGGTTCAGTGCGCGACTCAGATCTTGATCTAAAAGGCTTCGCTTAACAGCCGTGTCTCTAGGGAGGAAAACACTGAGGTTTGGATCGAGGATACCTCCTACACACTCCTGGGCTTGTAGCAAATGCACTGCAGTCTTTTTGTCAATTATTCCCTTCTTCATGGCTTCAAAAACTGAAAGATTTTTACCCGTGAGAGGATCTGGATAACCCACAGCAGCAGCTTCAGCTGCCAAGAGTTTATCTTTATCACTTTTGTCCACGACTCCCTTTGTACATGCTTCCTCTACTGTCAATTTTTTGTTGGACATGGGGTCAATGATGTGTCCTGTGGCAGCCTGGGCTTCTAGTAGTAAATCTGCACTATCTGGAGACATGAGCATCTGTTTCTTGGCCTCTGACAAAGACATTTTTCCTAATGGTCCAGCCACCACTCCAGCAATTGGTCCCGTCCCCTTTAGAATAACTTTTTTATCTACAGATACCTCAGGGACAGTTTTCTCCCCTTTTATCAACTTGTCAAATGTTGGTTTTTCAAGCACGCCACATTCTAGCAACTGCTGTGCAGAGACTGGCTTTCGAACACCGTCAAACATTAGTTTAGAGGGGTCTTTCCTTTCTGCAATTGGTAAAAGAATCAGGTCTGTGAGAGCGTCTTTTTTGCATTTTTTCTTCAAAGTCCCATAGCTTGTGTTGCGTTCAGTGTCTGGATCAAGGAAGCAGTCTGGATTTTGGTTGAGTGCACGGCTGAGGTCTTGATCCAAAAGGTTGCGCTCAATAGCTGTGTCTTTGGGAAGAAAAACGCTAAGGTTGGGATCAAGAATACCTCCTGCAGACTCCTGGGCTTGTAGCAAGCGCACTGCAGTTTTTCTGTCAAATAGCCCCTTCTTCATTGCTTCAAACACTGACAGAGATTGACCAGTTCTGGGATCTTTATATCCCACAGCAGCAGCTTCAGCTTCTAGGAGTTTATCTTGATCACCTTTATCCACCACTCCCCTTGTACATGCCTCTTCTACTGTCAGCTTTTGATTGGACATGGGGTCAATGATGTGTCCTGTGGCAGCCTGAGCTTCTAGTAGTAAATCTGCGCTATCTGGAGGCATGAGCATCTGTTTCTTGGCCTCTGATAAAGACATTTTGCCCAAAGGTCCAGCTTCCACTCCAGCAATTGGCCCTGTCCCCTTAAGAGATACTTTTTTATCCACAGACACCTCAGGGACAGTTTTCTCTCCTTTTATCAACTTGTCAAATGTTGGTTTGTCAAGGACACCGCATTCTAGCAATTGCTGTGCTGATACGGGCTTGCGAACACCATCAAACAACAACTTTGAGGGGTCTTTTCTTTCAGCAATTGGGAGAAGAGCCATGCCAGTGTGGGGCTCTGTCTTGCATTTTTTCTTTAAAGTTCCATAGTTGGCATCACTTTCAGTGTCTGGATCAAGGAAGCACTCAGGATTTTGGTTCAGTGCGCGACTGAGATCTTGATCTAAAAGGCTTCGCTTAACAGCCGTGTCTCTAGGGAGGAACACACTGAGGTTTGGATCGAGGATACCTCCTACACACTCCTGGGCTTGTAGCAAACGCACTGCAGTCTTTTTGTCAATTATTCCCTTCTTCATGGCTTCAAAAACTGAAAGATTTTTACCCGTGAGAGGATCTGGATATCCCACAGCAGCAGCTTCAGCTGCCAAGAGCTTATCTTTATCACTTTTGTCCACGACTCCCTTTGTACATGCTTCCTCTACTGTCAATTTTTTGTTGGACATGGGGTCAATGATGTGTCCTGTGGCAGCCTGGGCTTCTAGTAGTAAATCTGCACTATCTGGAGACATGAGCATCTGTTTCTTGGCCTCTGACAAAGACATTTTTCCTAATGGTCCAGCCACCACTCCAGCAATTGGGCCTGTCCCCTTTAGAATAACTTTTTTATCTACAGACACCTCAGGGACAGTTTTCTCCCCTTTTATCAACTTGTCAAATGTTGGTTTGTCAAGCACGCCACATTCCAGCAACTGCTGTGCAGAGACTGGCTTTCGAACACCGTCAAACATTAGTTTAGAGGGGTCTTTCCTTTCTTCAATTGGTAAAAGAATCAGGTCTGTGAGAGCGTCTTTTTTGCATTTTCTCTTCAAAGTCCCATAGCTTGTGTTGCGTTCAGTGTCTGGATCAAGGAAGCAGTCTGGATTTTGGTTGAGTGCACGGCTGAGGTCTTGATCCAAAAGGCTGCGCTCAATAGCTGTGTCTTTGGGAAGAAAAACGCTAAGGTTGGGATCAAGAATACCTCCTGCAGACTCCTGGGCTTGTAGCAAGCGCACTGCAGTTTTTTTGTCAATTAGCCCCTTCTTCATTGCTTCAAACACTGAGAGAGATTGACCAGTTCTGGGATCTTTATATCCCACAGCAGCAGCTTCAGCTTCTAGGAGTTTATCTTTATCACCTTTATCCACCAGTCCCCTTGTACATGCCTCTTCTACTGTCAGCTTTTGATTTGACATGGGGTCAATGATGTGTCCTGTGGCAGCCTGAGCTTCTAGTAGTAAATCTGCGCTATCTGGAGGCATGAGCATCTGTTTCTTGGCCTCTGATAAAGACATTTTGCCCAAAGGTCCAGCTGCCACTCCAGCAATTGGCCCTGTCCCCTTAAGAGATACTTTTTTATCCACAGAAACATCAGGGACAGTTTTCTCTCCTTTTATCAACTTGTCAAATGTTGGTTTGTCAAGGACACCGCATTCTAGCAATTGCTGTGCTGATACGGGCTTGCGAACACCATCAAACAACAACTTTGAGGGGTCTTTTCTTTCAGCAATTGGGAGAAGAGCCATGCCAGTGTGGGGCTCTGTCTTGCATTTTTTCTTTAAAGTTCCATAGTTGGCATCACTTTCAGTGTCTGGATCAAGGAAGCACTCAGGATTTTGGTTCAGTGCGCGACTGAGATCTTGATCTAAAAGGCTTCGCTTAACAGCCGTGTCTCTAGGGAGGAAAACACTGAGGTTTGGATCGAGGATACCTCCTACACACTCCTGGGCTTGTAGCAAACGCACTGCAGTCTTTTTGTCAATTATTCCCTTCTTCATGGCTTCAAAAACTGAAAGATTTTTACCCGTGAGAGGATCTGGATAACCCACAGCAGCAGCTTCAGCTGCCAAGAGCTTATCTTTATCACTTTTGTCCACGACTCCCTTTGTACATGCTTCCTCTACTGTCAATTTTTTGTTGGACATGGGGTCAATGATGTGTCCTGTGGCAGCCTGGGCTTCTAGTAGTAAATCTGCACTATCTGGAGGCATGAGCATCTGTTTCTTGGCCTCTGACAAAGACATTTTTCCTAAGGGTCCAGCCACCACTCCAGCAATTGGGCCTGTCCCCTTTAGAATAACTTTTTTATCTACAGACACCTCAGGGACAGTTTTCTCCCCTTTTATCAACTTGTCAAATGTTGGTTTGTCAAGCACGCCACATTCCAGCAACTGCTGTGCAGAGACTGGCTTTCGAACACCATCAAACATTAGTTTGGCGGGGTCTTTCCTTTCTGCAATTGGTAAAAGAATCAGACCTGTTCCTTGCTCTATTTTGCATTTTTTCTTCAATGTCTCATAGCTAGTGTTATTTTCAGTGTCTGGATCAAGGAAGCAGTCTGGATTTTGGTTCAGTGCACGGCTTAGGTCATGATCCAAAAGGTTGCGTTTAGTGGCTGTGTCTTTGGGAAGGAAAACACTGAGGTTTGGATCGAGAATACCTCCTGTAGACTCCTGAGCTTGTAGCAAGCGCACTGCAGTCGGTTTGTCAACTAGTCCTTTCTTCATTGCCTCAAACACTGAAAGAGATTTACCTGTCTGTGGATCTTTATATCCCACAGCAGCAGCTTCATCTGCCAATAGTTTATCTTTATCAACTTTGTCCACCACTCCCCTTGCACATGCTTCTTCTACTGTCAGCTTTTGATTAGTCATGGGGTCAATGATGTGTCCTGTGGCAGCCTGAGCTGCTAATAATAAATCAGCACTGTCCGGAGGCATGAGCATCTGTTTCTTGGCCTCTGAAAAAGACATTTTGCCTAAAGGTCCAGCCACCACTCCAGCAATTGGGCCTGTCCCTTTTAAAATGACCTTTTTATCCACAGACACCTCAGGGACAGAGTTTTCTCCTTTAATCAGCTTGTTAAAAGTTGGTTTGTCTAGGACATTGCATTCCAGCAGCTGCTTTGCCGAAACCTGCTTGCGGACACCGTCAAACATCAGTTTTGAGGGATCTTTCCTCTCTGCAATTTGCAAAAGAATCAGACCTGTTTCTGGCTCTGTTTTGCATTTTTTCTTCATTGTCCCATAGCTAGTGTTATCTTCATTTTCTGGATCAAGGAAGCACTCTGGATTTTTGTTCAGTGCACGGCTGAGGTCTTGATCCAAAAGGTTGCGCCTAATAGCTGTTTCTTTGGGGAGGAACACACTGAGGTTTGGATCGAGGATACCTCCTACACACTCCTGGGCTTGTAGCAAACGCACTGCAGTCTTTTTGTCAATTATTCCCTTCTTCATGGCTTCAAAAACTGAAAGATTTTTACCTGTGAGAGGATCTGGATATCCCACAGCAGCAGCTTCAGCTGCCAAGAGTTTATCTTTATCACCTTTGTCCACGACTCCCTTTGTACACGCTTCCTCTACTGTCAGCTTTTTGTTGGACATGGGGTCAATGATGTGTCCTGTGGCAGCCTGGGCTTCTAGTAGCAAATCTGCACTATCTGGAGACATGAGCATCTGTTTCTTGGCCTCTGTTAAAGACATTTTTCCTAATGGTCCAACTGTCAATCCAGCAATTGGTCCTGTCCCTTTTAGAGGTATCTTTTTATCCACAGACACCTCAGGGACAGTTTTTTCCCCTTTCAGAAGTTTGTTAAAGGTTGGTTTGTCCAGGACACCACAGTCAAGTAGTTGCTTTGCTGTTACAGGTTTACGTACACCGTCAAATATCAGATCAGAGGGATCCAACTTATCAGTGATTGGTAAAAGCAGCAAGCCTGTATGAGGTTCTATTTTACATTTTTCCTTCAGAGCTTCATAACTCACATTTTGCTCTGTTTCTGGCTCAATATAACATGCAGGATTTTGTTTTAGAGCTTGACAGAGATTTCTATCTATCAGGTTTCGTTTAATAGCTGTGTCTTTTGGTAGAAATACACTAAGATTGGGATCTAGAATTCCTCCCACTGATTCCTGTGCTTGCAGCAGACGTATCCCAGTCTCCTCGTCAATCATTCCCTTCTTGATGGCTTTAAACACAGAGATGGGCTTTGCAGCAGTAGGATCTTTGTAACCTACAGCTGCTGCTTCCGCTGCCATCAATCTGTCCAGGTCATTAATATCGATAACAGATCTTGCACAGGCCTCCTCTACTGTGAACTTCTTGTTGGCTTTTGGATCAATGATGTGTCCAGTAGCAGCCTGAGCTTCCAGTAGCAAATCTGCACTTTCCTCAGGAAGTAGCATTTTTTTCTTGGCATCAGTCAAAGACATTTTTCCTCGTTTTCCTACTATAACACCAGCAATTGGCCCTGCTCCTTTCAGATTAACATTTTTATCAACACATACTTCAGGGACAGACTTTTTTCCATTTTCCAGCTCTTTAAATGTTGGCTTGTCAAGGACATCGCAATCAAGCAGCTGTTTGGCATTGACAGGTTTACGAACACCGTCAAAGACAAGTTCAGACGGATCCACCTTTTGAGGCACTGGAAGAAGAAGAAGGCCTGTATTTGGCTCTATCTTACATCTCCTCTTCATTGACATATATGTCACACCTTCCTCTGTTTCTGGGTCTAGATATAGTTCAGGTCTCTGGTTCAACGCAGAACAAATGTTATCATCAATTAGGCTACGTTCAGTAGCTGAGTCTCTGGGAAGGAACACACTCAATACGGGATCTAAAACCCCACCCACTGACTCTTGGGCCTGTAAAAGACGCAGGGTTGTGTTCTTGTCAATAAGTCCCTTCTTCATTGCCTGAAACACTGAGAGTGGTTTGTTTGTGCCAGGTCCACTGAATCCCACTGCCGCTGCTTCTGCTGCTAGCAACCTTTCTCTGTCTTCATAATAAATAACTCCTTGATTACATGCTTCCTCTACTGTTAACTTCTGATTAGTTCTAGGGTCAATTATGTGGCCTGTAGCTGCTTGGGCATCTAGTAGTAAATCAATGCTGTCTGGTGGAAGGAGGTTTTCTTTCTTGGCTTCTGTGAATGTCAGTTTGCAATTAGGGAACATGCTGGACCCTGGAGCTTTTGAACCTTCAATTATCACCCCAGCTATTGGGCCTGTGCCTTTTAGACTGACTTTTTTGTCACTGGCCACTTCAGGAACAGTTTTGTGTCCCTTCACAAGCAGGCTAAATGTGGGTGGGTCTAATACACCGCAGTCAACTAATTGCTTTGCTGTGACTGGTTTACGAACTCCATCAAATACTAAAGAGGAAGTATCAGGGGGCGGCGGCTCCCTGGTACTTTTCAGCTCAGTCCCCACGGTTTGTGTAACCAGTCTGCTTTGATACGTCTCCCTCTCAACAATATTCTTTTCTGTGTCATATTGTCTTGTCATGCTCTGCTTACCATCACATTGTTCCTTCCAGTAACTTAAATCTCTTTTCATTCTGTCATTTTCCTCTTGTAGACGTTGCCTGTTGCGAAGCTCAGAATCAAAAGACAATCTAATGCGACTGAGTTCTTCCTCTAGCCTTTGGCTTTGTTCTTTGTCCATTTCCAACCGCTGCAATTTCAGTAGCAAGGTGTCTCTCTCATTTACAATATCGTTATACTGGGACTGAATGGATTGCATTGTTGTTTTTGCCTGCAGAAAAAAAAGAACAGGAGAAAATGTTAGTAAACTCAAACATGTTTGTCATTTTGCATTGTAGAAAATACTCTTTCTTTACATTTTGAATACAATTAAAAATCACACAGTGACACTGGAGGTGTGTCAAGAAGAACACACAAATTAGCTGTTTAGGCATTTTTCAGCAAAAAACTACAAAGTCTAATGTTGTCGTTTTTTTTCTTCCAGTTTTCTGATTTTCATTAAAAACGTCCAAAACACTGTGTACATTAGAAAAATCTTAATCTTGCGCCAAAATAAGAAAAGAAGAAAGAAAAAAGCGTGATAAGCAAATATGTGTGTTCCTCAACTGTATAACTTGATTTGACTAGATTTGCTATCTAAAGGTAAAATCAATACTGCAGATATTTACAGAACAAGAGATTAAAACAAAATCAAGCAAGACTGGGATTTAAAAGTTGCCATAGTAGTTGATTTTTCCATTTTCAAGCTTCACTAAAGTAATCATTAAAGCTTCTAAAGCATGCACCACATAAGGAGGAGACTGGCAGTCAGAAAGGCTCAGATTGCTTTCATGCTAATGCCAGTTATTCAAACACACTCATAAGTGTTTGAATCATGGTGATCAGGCATTTAAAAAAGCATGGGGGCATTCAGCATGCAAGAAAAGCTAAGCTACATCGGTAGTGAGGTGAATATTCCAGGTCAGAATTGGATAGTCCAGAACTAAAAGGCAAGCGCCCGTGTACCTCTGTGACCTGCTTTAGCATTTTCTCTGCCTCCAGCTTCAGTTTCTCCCGCTCAGAGGAGAATTCTGAGACCAGGTTGCTGTGGTCTAGATTGCTTCGCTCACTGGCTTGCAGCTGCAGTTCCAGGGCAGTAATCTGTGAGGAGAGCTCATCATCCATTCCTTTTTTAGATTTCAAGAGTTCTTCTTTAGCTTGTCGTGCTGACCTCAGCTCTTCGTCTAACCTCATCCTTTCTTTAGTCTGGGTTTCTATCATTTCTTTCAGCCTTTGAAGCTCCACAAAGTTCTCATTAATTATCTCATTCTTCTCTTCAATAGTCTTGTTGAGATCCTCATTTCTGAGGTTTGCGTCTTTAACCCGGACTTCCTCCTGCAGAAGCTGCTGCTTCAGAGATTTTAGCTCATCGCTGAGCTGAGTTTTGAGCTCTGCAGAACTCTGATTTTGTCTCAAGGTTTTCTCAAGGTCCTCCTTCAGCCTGAGACGCTCTTCTTCACCTCTTTTTTCTGATGTGCATGTTTGTTCATGGCTCTGGCGCAGTTCAGAAATGGTGCTGATGTACTCTGCCACGGTCAAGGTGGTCTTCTCCAGTTCCACTTCCACCTGCATCCTTTTACTCACTTCTTCTTGGTGAGCTTTCCTCAGATTCTCCACCTGACTCTCAAGCCCATCTCTCACAGCCTGCAGGTCTTTAATTCGTCCCTGTAACCTGCTCAGTTTTTGTTCTACTCTGTATCTCTCTTTGTTTTCTCTTTCCAGCTCTAAACGTGTCTGCTGCAGCTCCTGGTCACACTCTCTCAGCTGTGTCGTAGCCACCGACGAGTTGGTTATTTTCAGTTGCAGCTCGACCAAAGACTGCTCAAGAACAGCCTGCCCTTCTTCTGTGGTTTTCCTCCTCCGGGTCTCCTCCTGTAGGCTGTGAGTTACATAAACTAGTTGGTCGCTCTTCTCCTGCAGGGTATTCATCACCTCAGCTAGCTCCTCTCTGTACTGGTTTCTTTCCTCATCTTTCTGCCTCATTAGTAGCTCCACTCGACTTTCCATTTCTCTCCTCTTGCACCCTTCCTCCATCAGCGTGGCCCGTTGACGGCAGGTCTCATACTCTGCCCTCTCTTTTTCCTCCTCAGCCTGGCTGACAGAAATCCTGAGTCGCCTGAGTTCCTCCTCCAGATCCCTCCTGTCTGCCTCCATCCTGTCATACTGCAGCTGGAGCTGTGCTGTAACATCAGCCCTCTGGGCCTCCAGCGTTTCAATCTCTGTGCGACTTAGCTGGATTTGGTATTCATAGCCGAGCTTTAATTTATTGATGTTCGTACAGATTTGGCTCCTTACCTTTGACATGTCTTTTTGTAGCTCCATGACCTTTGCTGACTCTTCAGCCAGCTGCCGTCTCAGCAGCTCGATCTCACGTTCTTTGATTGTCACACTTTTCTCTACCTCCACCTTAGACCAGCTGACGGTCTCCAGCTCTTTCTGCCTCTTCTTCAGAACTAAATCATACTCTTCTTGCTGCTGAACGTAGCGCTCCTCTGCTAGCTTCGTCTTCCTTTTTTCTTCACTCAGTTGGTACTTCAGACGTTCTACCTCATCGTTGAGCTCTGCCACCTTGCTTTGAGTGGAGTCTAGACTGTCCTTGGTGACACTGCACTGTAGCACTGTAGTTCTCTTCACCTCCTCCAGCGACAGCACCTGGTCCTTGAATTGAGACAGTTCCAGCTGGTATCGAGCAACAGCATCTTCCAGTGATTTGTTCTTGGAGTTACGATCTTTCATTTCGTCCTTCAGCTGGCGAAGTTCTTCTTGAAGCAGGTCAATCTGAGTGTTGCGCATCTAGAAGTGGGAATGAGTAAGAAGGAATGCTTATTTTAGATTTGTAAATAATAGAATCTGAACAAATTGAATAACCATTTGGTTTAACCGATTTAAGAATTTGAGGAAACCCTATTTTTTTACTTCAAGGGTAATAAACAATTTATTCTCTGGGTACATCATTCAAAATCTAACTGCTTTTTGTGTTTCATCCATATCAGGGCTGTGCAGTATATATGTCGCACGTGCAATGAAAAAAACTCTGTGTGATAAACAATTTTTAGATATAGCACTCGTGCTTCTTCCCGTTGCACAGCAGGTCTTGATGGACACTTCAAATCTCATCCCACTAACGGCACTTTTAGTTTATGAATGCTGTAACGAGTGCAGGACCTTGGTTGTGAGTCAGAATTATCTTAAGAAGACACAAAAGCTTTTGTATTTATAGAGCGGGGGCAAAGGTTTGTTTGTGTGTCTGGAACTCATCAGGCTAGCTAGCAACAGCTGCGCAAGATAGCTTCCACTGCCCGCTGCTGGGCGGAGGTCCACCTCCCAAACAATTCAAAGGACTCACTCACCTCTCACCCAGCACTCAATCATCGTGTGATTTTCATGCATGATCTCCTGATCCATGTTACATGTGTCAGCTTCCCGATTAGTCCTAACACAGGTTCCTAAAGAGCTAACTCCACGACCGCTCCGGTCAACTCCTTTCTCGCGTCTCATCAATGCCATCACTTCCTGCAACCACTGTTAACCCGGACACCGCTTTCCTTCAACTCTAGTCAGTCCTCTTCCACGTGTGGAACGCTACCACCCTTGTTCCCCACCATGCTTCGCCCGTCGATGCTGACAGTGTGTTTGCGCACGCGTGTGTGTGTGTGTGTGGTTTTGAGGGATGGAGGGGGAGTTTACAGTTTGCAGAATATTAACCGTTAAGGGCTTCAATAACTGGTTAAACAAATTTTGAAAAGTGTGCATCCCTAAAATGTGTGTGTGTGTGTGTGTGTGTGTGTGTGTGTGTGTGTGTGTGTGTGTGTGTGTGTGTGCGTTCACTAGTTAATTTTTCTGATACAAAATCAAACTTCAACACAACCACAAAAAAATACCTTGAGCTCCTCCAAATTTTTGAGTAGCTGTCCCAAGAACTTATAGTGATCACCGGACAGTGTAAGCAGCTCCATGTAACGAGTTTGAAGTTGTATGACCTTAGACAAAAACAAAGTCCGATGTAAGATTACTCTGTTCACCGAAAGGAGACTTTTCTTCGAAGCCATGGAAGTGAAACGTTACCTCTTGGTTGAGATCCATCGATGGGGACTTCAGCATTGTCCTCTTGATGGGAATGTTGAGCAGTGTTTCTAAGCCAGATGTGTACGAGGCAAGGTCAGTCTCATAGTCCTGCAGGACAGCCAGCCATGAGTGCACAAAACAATCACCATTCATAATTTTGTTCAGTTCACCTACCTTAATAGTATTCACACAAGCCTCGTTGTCTCTCAGCACACTCTCTATCGTCTCCCTCTTCGCTTTGATTTCTGAGTTCAAGGCCTTGAAAAGAGCAACAGAAGAGGCATCAGTGATGGAACATGGGTATGCAGACAGCAAGTGCAATAATAACAACAGAAGGCCCAACAGAAAACCTTTTGATTGTTGATGTGGTCTTTGAGTGCTTGGACGGTTTCCACCTTCGTGGCCTGCAAGGTGTCCTGTTTTTTCCGAGTGACATCAATCCATTCACTGATGGAGGTACTGGTTTGTTTGTAGTGCTGCAGCTGAGGCATGTACACTTGCAGGTCCTGCAGTCTGAACAAGAACATTTCAGATGTAAAATGGCATCACAATTGTCTTTTTACCCACAACTGTAGATGATGGTATTTTCCGCTCAAACAGATATCTTAGACTACTCTTGCCATTATTGTAAGTAATGAGAGTTTTTGTGACATTAAAGAAATTCAAGTTTATTTTTAGAAGCTGCCTTAGATGTTATTTGTATGGGGAACAAGGCATTACTTAGAAAAAATGTGTTACAAAATTTAAGTAGTAGATAAAAAAAGAAAGATACCTGGTGTCAATCTGGTCATGGATTCGTCTCCACCTGTCGGACAGCATGCCCACCTGCTCTGTGTTTCTTGACTGCATCAAGTCACACCTGTGAGAGGAGCTTCCCACCTGGCTGTTCCAGTAGTTTGCCTTTGTCAATGCCGCTTCCATGGCGGTAAAAATGTCTTTCTTTTGATCCAACTCTGCTTTGATACTCTAAAAACACATGGTCCAAAATTGGATTTATGTGTTATAAAACAGCATCAATTTTAAAACATAAATTTAAGTTAAACATCCAGAGCGCAGCAGCATGGAAGAATTGGTCTTTGCCACACTGGCAAATCTGCAAAACAAGCTACCTTAAAATATTTCTTTCATCCTTCTTAACAATGTTCTAATACGGTATAGCTAAAATATAGATAAAATATGGTGGAGATAAAAAAAAATAAATAAAGAAAAAAATCAATAAAATGGTTCTCTCAAATTTGTCTAAAACCCTCGCCAAGAACATGGCTCTGACCAAAAGCAACTAGTCGACCATCCGTTTGTCTGTCTCGCCAAACCGGTGAACTTCCCTGGGTCCTCCACTCATTATGTGCTTTTGTATTTTTCAACAGAACACCACTGGTGTGAAACGTTCTCTGCTCAATAATATGAGAAACAGCTGGCTGCTACTACTTCAACCTTAAGACTAACTACCAGAGTCCCAAAAAGAAAGCACCATTTGAAGTCACGGACAACAAAAGACATATGGACGTAGAAAACTGAAAATGCTGTTTAGTCTTTGGGCAAGACACCTAACCCACTTTGACTGCTGGTGGTGGTCGGAAGGACTGATGGTGCCTGCGCTAGAGAGCCTTGCCTATGTCAGTGTGTCAGCTGTGGCTACAATGAGAACGAATGAATAATAAAGTGTAGTGTAAAGTTGGAGTCCTCTGACTCTGAAAGGTACTATACAAGTGTGGGTCGATTATTATTTATTTAGCCCTCTCTTGTTTACTCCTTGAACCGTCACCTTATCGTGGTGGAGGAGTTTGAGTGCCCTAATGATCCTAGGAGCTATGTTGTCTGGGGCACTTTGTGCCCCTGGTAGGGTCTTCCATGACAAATTGGTCTTAGGTGAAGGGTGAGACAAAGAACTGTTCACAGGATCTTTCATGGATGTGAATTCAAAGAGTCAGAGTACCCGGCCCGGAAGGTTACCGGGGTCCCACCCTGGAGCCAGACCTGGGGTTGGGGCCCGTGAGCAAGTGCCTGGTGGCCGGGCTTTCGCCCATGGGGCCCGGCCGGACCCAGCCCAAACCGGATACATGGGCTCATCCAACTGTGGACCCAACACCCGCAGGAGGAACATGACGGGTCCGGTGCAGTGTGGATCGGGTGGCAGAATGAGGCGGGAGCCTTGGCGGTCCGATCCCCGGACAAGGAAACTGGTTTTTGGGACATGGAACATCACCTCGCTGGTGGGGAAGGAGCAGGAGCTTGTGGCAGAGGTTGAGCGGTACCGGCTAGATATAGTCGGACTCACCTCGACACATAGCATTGGCTCTGGAACCAAAGTCCTTGAGAGGGGGTGGACACTCTCCTTTGCTGGAGTTGCTCCGGGTGAGAGGCGGAGGGCTGGGGTCGGCTTTTTGTTAGCCCCAAGACTCTCTGCCTGTGTGTTGGGGTTTACCCCGGGGGACGAGAGGGTAGCGTCCCTGCGCCTTCGGGTCGGGGAATGGGTCCTGACTGTTGTTTGTGCTTATGGGCCAAATATCAGTTCAGAATACCCACCCTTTTTGGAGTCCCTGGGACGAGTGCTAGATAGTGATCCATCAGGGGACTCCATTGTCCTGCTGGGGGACTTCAATGCTCACGTGGGCAAAGACAGCTTGACCTGGAGGGGTGTGATTGGGAGGAACGGCCCGCCTGATCTGAACTCGAGTGGTGTTTCGTTATTGGACTTCTGTGCAAGCCACAGTTTGACCATAACAAACACCATGTTCGAACATAAGGATGCCCATTGGTACACTTGGTACCAGGGCAGCCTAGGTTGCAGGTCGATGATAGACGTTGTAGTTGTATCATCTGACCTGCGGCCGTATGTTTTGGACACCCGAGTGAAGAGCGGAGCGGAGCTGTCAACTGATCACCACCTGGTGGTGAGTTGGATCAGATGGCAGGGGAAGATGCCGCGTAGACCTGGCAGACCCAAACACATAGTGAGGGTCTGCTGGGAACGCCTGGCAGAAGAACCTGTCAAGACAGTCTTCAACTCCCACCTCCGGCAGAACTTTGACTGTGTCCCGAGAGCAGTGGGGGACATTGACTTCGAGTGGGCCTTGTTCCACTCTGCAATTGGTGAGGCGGTTGTTGCTAGCTGTGGTCGCAAGGTGGCTGGTGCCAGTCGTGGTGGCAACCCCTGTACCCGCTGGTGGACACCAGAGTTCGGGGAGCCGTCAGGCTGAAGAAGGAGGCCTACAGGGCGTGGCTGGTCTGTGGGTCTCCGGAGGCAGCAGACAGGTACTGGATAGCCAAGCGGGGTGCAGCAGTGGCAGTTGCAGAGGCTAAATCTCGGTCATGGGAGGAGTTTGGTGAGGCCATAGAGAAGGACTATCGATCGGCTCCAAAGAGGTTCTGGCAAACTGTCTGGCGCCTCAGGAGAGGAAGGCAGCAACTCGCTCACACTGTTTACAGTAGGGATGGGGAGCTGCTTACGTCAACTGGGGCTATAGTCGGACGGTGGAAGGAATACTTTGAGAAGCTCCTCAATACCACCTACGCGCATTCTGAGGGGGAACCAGAGCCGGGAGACCTGGGGATAGACTGTCCAATCTCGGGGGCAGAAGTTGCTGAGGTAGTCAAACAACCACACAGCGGCGGAGCCCCGGGGGTGGATGAGATTTGTCCTGGGTATCTCAAGGCTATGGATTTTGTAGGGCTGTCATGGTTGACACATCTCTGCAACATTGTGTGGTCATCGGGGGCAGTTCCTGTGGAGTGCCAGACCGGGGTGGTGGTCCCCATCTTTAAGAAGGGTGGCCTGAGGGTGTGTTCTAACTATAGGGGGATCACACTCCTCAGCCTCCCTGGAAAGGTCTACTCCAAGCTACTGGAGAGGAGGGTCCGATCGATAGTTGAATCTCAGATTGAGGAGGAGCAATGTGGTTTTCGTCCTGGCCGTGGAACTGTGGACCAGCTCTATACCCTTGCAAGGGTGATGGAGGGGGCATGGGAGTTTGCCCAACCAATCCACATGTGTTTTGTGGATTTGGAGAAGGCTTACGACCGTGTCCCCAGGGGCACCCTGTGGGGAACGCTCCAGGAGTATGGGGTGGGTGGCTTTCTGTTAAGGGCCACTCAGTCCCTTTACCAGAGGAGTGTGAGTTTGGTCCGCATAGCCGGTAGTAAGTCGGACCTGTTCCCAGTGAGGGTTGGACTCCGCCAGGGCTGCCCTTTGTCACCGGTTCTGTTCATTACCTTTATGGACAGAATTTCTAGGTGCAGTCGTGGTGTGGATTGTGTCGAGTTGGTGGCAGGAGAATCTCGTCTCTGCTTTTTGCGGATGAGGCGGTCCTCCTAGCTTCATCCAGCTCTGACCTTCAGCTCTTGCTGGGTAGGTTTGCGGTCGAGTGTGAAGCGGCTGGGATGAGGATCAGCACCTCCAAATCTGAGACCATGGTTCTCGACCGGAAAAGGGTGGCTTGCCAACTCCGGCAAGGAGGTCCTACCTCAAGTGGAGGAGTTTAAGTATATCAGGGTCTTGTTCATGAGTGAGGGTAGGAGGGATCGGGAGATCGACAGGCGGATTGGTTAAGCGTCTGCGGACGCTGAGCCGATCTGTCGTCGTGATGAGGGAGCTGAGCCAGAAAGCCAGGCTCTCGATTTTCCGGTCGATCATGGTCATGAGCTTTGGGTAATGACCGAAAGAACAAGATTGCGGATACAAGCAGCCGAAATGAGTTTCCTCCGTAGGGTGGCCGGGCTCAGCCTTAGATATAGGGTGAGGAGCTCGGACATTCGGGAGGGACTCAGAGTAGAACCGCTGCTCCTCCGGATCGAAAGGAGTCAGTTGAGGTGGTTTGGGCATCTGGTCAGGATGCCTCCTGTACGCCTCCCTGGGGACGTGTTTTGGGCATGTCCTGCCGGCAAGAGGCCCCCGGGTTGTCATGTTGGAGAGGTTACATCTCCAGTCTGGTCCGGGAATGCCTGGTCCTGCCGGAGGAGCTGGTGGAGGTGGCCGGGGAGAGGACGGTCTGAAGCTCCCTAGTTGGGATGCTGACCCCGCGACCCGGACCCGGATAAGTGGAGGAAGACGACGACGACGATGTGTAACAAAGTTCTAAATGTAATTGGAGATATTTATATATTATTTTGTATTTTATTTTATAAGTGGGTTTTATCTTCTTTTTTTTTTATTTTAAAAACCACATCTCGCATTGTTTGCATCTTTCGGCCACGGTAGCTTCCAGTTTCTCACAAGGCAGTCTTGTACAGTGAGGGATCTGCAGATGTTGTATGGTGCCAGAAGGCAAATTCAAGTGACTTTTATGTTTTCTGCAGGTATGAGGGAAGAATAAACTCTGGAGAATCAACTTTCTGAGCATCTGACTTCTATGCTACGTAGAGTGTTACAAATGCACGTTCCGATAACAGGGGACGTTGCCTAGGGATGATAGCCAACAGGAGGGGTGAGAGTCCTTGACTGTTTCTGTTTAAAGGCTAGCATGTTTGCATATTTGCCAAAATAAAACATTTAATAAAAGAAAAAAATATCAAAATATTTGCATAATTTTTTTGTATTCATTGAACAGAATACCTTCAGGGTCGCCATGTATTCGCTGACTTCAGCTGGAGACAGGGACGTGGTCTCTTTTTCTGTCAGTCGAGCTTCGTGAACTTTCACAATGTCTTCAGCTCGTGCAATGTTCTCCAGCATGTCTCTTAAAGCCCGCAGCCTGATAAACAAATGAAAGCTTCAGCACAACCTTTTAAATATTCTTTAAGGTGTCCCAACCAAGGATTAGCATTGAGTCATTTGCCTTCAAATGCATTTTTTTGAACAGAAATGCATGTTTTAAACAAAAAATAAAATCAAACAAGCTAAAATGGGCAATTTCTTTTGAGCATCCGGCCACTTAACTTTTGATTTGAGACAGACTGTATTACCCGATAAAACGTGAGAGTAAAGAGAGCTTAATGAGAGAGGTTTGTGCTGTGTACCGTTGTACATAAGCGGATGAGCTGCTCTCCAGATTGCCCAGTCTCTGGTTGATCATTCCAATCTCGTTGCGGAGGAACTGAGCTTTATCTGAATCACTCATATCGTCTAGCTCCCTCAAAATACGTTCCCTCAAACGTAGATACTCCTCACGCATCAAGTCCACGTCATGCTGCACGGACTAAAGTTCACAAGTACAAACACACAGTATTAGTACAGAGAGTTGTGTGAGGAAACTGCGGTTTTTCCGAGTTTGTGTTTACCTCCAGCTGATTAATCTTAAAGCTACAGTCTCGCGCTCCATCATCTCCAAAGCAGATGTGAACATGCTGGCTTAGGGCACCTTCAGCACTCTCCATCCTTAATCTGAGTGAATGCAGCTCGGATAAGATACGAGAAGATGAGGAAGTAAAAGAGCTAGATGAGGAGGTCTTCCTCTTTTGTTCTGTCTTGGTCAACTTCAACACATCCCTCTTGATTGGTTGTTCTACTACCTCTTTCTTTGCTTCTATTTTTCTCTCCATCTGTTTTTTAAGCTCTGCTCGCCGTCGTTCTTCCAACCTCCTGGCCTCTTCCAACCTCCTGACCTCTTCCAACCTCCTGGCCTCATCCAACCTTCTGGCCTCATCCAACCTTCTGGCCTCTTCCAACCTCCTGGCTTCATCCAACCTTCTGGCCTCTTCCAACCTTCTGGCTTCATCCAACCTTCTGGCTTCTTCCAACCTTCTGGCCTCTTCCACCTTCCTGGCCTCTTCCACCTTCCTTGCCTCTTCAAGCTTCCTTTCCTCCTCCAGCTTCCTGGCTTCTTCCAGCTTCCTGGCCTCTTCCTCAGCAGCAATTTTTTGTTGTTGCAGTTGCAGCTGCTGTTGTTGTAGCTGCAGCTGCAGTTGGTGCTGTTGTTGCAGCTGCAGTTGTTGGAATTGCAGTTGTGGCTGCTGTATAAGAATTAGGTGCTGCTGGGGTTGTTGCATGGAAATTTGTTGTTGCACGGGGATTTGTTGTTGCACGGGGATTTGTTGTTGTTGTTGTACTTCTACGTGACTTGAAGAAGCACCTGCGGAGGAGCAGAAATTAGCATGTTTGTAAAAAGTGTTAGGGGATTATTTGTTTGTTAAAGTATAATAAATGAAGGTTAGTTAAAAAGTAACATTTTTAAATGCCAGATACTAGTTGTTCTTAAAGTGAGTCATCACAATAAATGATCGTCATTTAATTTTTATCATTATTGGGGCCTACCTTTGACATTTTTTGGGTTAGTGCATTTCATTGACCCAATGTATTTCAGCTGAGGACCCTTTGGTGATACACCTCTAAAGCGATCTTTATGGAAGTGTGCACCCGACGGTGGGGCGACAGAGTCGCAGGAGTTAAGTGCTCTCCCTGTAATCAGAAGGCTACAGGTTCAAGCCCTGTCGCTGCTGTTGTGTCCTTGGGCAAGGCACTTAACCCACCTTGCCTGGTGGTGGTCGGAGGGACCGGCGGTGCCTGTGTACGGCATACTCGCCACTGTCAGTGTGCCCCAGGCCAGCTGTGGCAACAGTGTAGTTCATCACCACTAGGGTGTTAATGACTGTGTTGTAAAGCGCCTTGGGGGGTTCCAGGACTCTAGAAAGCGCTGTATCAAATACAGGCCATTTACCATTACCCAACCCTGTCATACATCAAATCAGCTGGCTCAGTCTGAGGAGATGGCAGTTACTCGAGTTACCATCACAACATAATCCCTGGCAAAAAGCACATCATAGAAATGGAACTGGTCAATTCCTCCATGAACTTTGTGCTCTTTAAGAGCCTAGTGTAGCTATACACGTTGACAATGGTTTCTAATATAAGGAAGCACCTGTTGTATTAAAGCCATCATAACCCTGACATAAAAGAATGAATTTTTACACATCGACTGTTTGAGCATACCATTTGTAATGTCCAGAAAGGGTCATTTTACAGCTACAGTTTGACCGCTTCAGTATCCGGTCATATAGAGACATAATTCTGACTCTGTGTGCCCTATCTAATATTCCAAGCTGCAGGAAAGATTCTGCAAGTGCATGTTGACATCCCGGGATCACGATATTGTCAACATGCTCCCTTCCCAAGGTTCTTCTCTGCCAAACTGCTGCTTTTCTTCACAGAATAAAGGACGAACTTTTATAATAATGATGAAATGAAATGAACAATATGGTTAAATGAAATACTTAAATAAACATATAATGAATGAACAAGGTGTTAAATGAAATGTTTTGATTAATCTGTGCCTAAATTAATACGGCTGAAATGAATGTGTCCTTGCAATATCCATTTGATAATCAGCGTACGTGACTTGACAAGTTCACACACTCATACACACGTGCATATCACAAGGCTAAAGATAACTTCACTGCACATAAACTTTTCTTATCCACAAATCAGAGCATCTTTTATCTGAAGGAGTGTTCTGAGGTTTGTTTGGTAAAACCCTCTTAACATGGCAAGTTGTGATTTGCCAGAAATCATAACATAGGAATAATAAAACTTAGATCACGTCCTGAGTTATTCAGTTCGTTGAAGTTCATCGAGCCGAGTTGAGTTTGTTTCCAGCTGAAACTCTGGAGTGGCCGATCTGGGACCAGCCTCTTTGAAACATCTCCCTGACATACAGTCAAAACCTTTTTTTTTTTTTTGCACGCAGCAAAGCTGACACAGCAAGACTCCTTAAGAGTCAGTTTGAGACACAAAAAAAGTCCACCTGTTGTTGTGACCTGGAGACATCTCTAGACTGGACTTGGACATGCTGCGGTTATCCTGCGAACCTCAGTGCCTTGAGGTCCTCCGGACTTCCTGACCTTCCGGATCTACCACGGGGGTCTCCGATAAGGGTACGTGGGCACAGCAAGATTGCGTCTGATGTTATTTTATTAATAAATAAACTCTCTGTTATAGCAGACTAAATTTTTTACACCCAGAACACAGTTTCTTTCAGATACAAGGTTCTGATAAAAATCGCTTTCCATCCACACATATTCATCCATTTCACATCGTTTTCATAACTCGTCATGTTTATAATTAGTCTAGAAATAAAGTTTATTTTAATTATATACTTGAATCTGTCTGAATAAATACGACGTGTGTTTATGGTCACTGATTAAGCAAAGAATCCTAAAGTATTTTGGTTAACATTCATACCATACCACCTTTATTTATGTAGCACAGGAGGCCTACAGGGCGTGGCTGGTCTGTGGGTCTCCGGAGGCAGCAGACAGGTACCGGATAGCCAAGCGGGGTGCAGCAGTGGCAGTTGCCGAGGCAAAATCTCGGGCGTGGGAGGAGTTTGGTGAGGCCATGGAGAAAGACTATCGATCGGCTCCAAAGAGGTTCTGGCAAACTGTCCGGCGCCTCAGGAGAGGAAGGCAGCAACTCGCTCACACTGTTTACAGTGGGGATGGGGAGCTGCTGACGTCAACTGAGGCTATAGTCGGACGGTGGAAGGAATACTTTGAGGAGCTCCTCAATCCCACCAATGCGCATTCCGAGGAGGAACCAGAGCTGGGAGGCCTGGGGATGGACTGTCCGATCTCGGGGGCAGAAGTTGCTGAGGTAGTCAAACAACTACACAGCGGCGGAGCCCCGGGGGGGGGATGAGGTTCGTCCTGGGTATCTCAAGGCTATGGATGTTGTAGGGCTATCATGGTTGACACGTCTCTACAACATTGCGTGGTCATCGGGGGCAGTTCCTAGGGAGTGGCAGACCCGGGTGGTGGTCCCCATCTTTAAGAAGGGTGACCTGAGGGTGTGTTCCAACTATAGGGGGATCACACTCCTCAGCCTCCCTGGAAAGGTCTACGCCAAGGTACTGGAGAGGAGGGTCAGATCGATAGTTGAATCTCAGATAGAGGAGGAGCAATGTGGTTTTCGTCCTGGCCGTGGAACTGTGGACCAGCTCTATACCCTTGCAAGGGTGATGGAGGGGGCATGGGAGTTTGCCCAACCAATCCACATGTGCTTTGTGGATTTGGAGAAGGCTTATGACCATGTCCCCAGGGGCACCCTGTGGGGGACGCTCCAGGAGTATGGGGTGGGTGGCTTTCTGTTAAGGACCATTCAGTCCCTTTACCAGAGGAGCGTGAGTTTGGTCCGCATAGCCGGTAGTAAGTCGGACCTGTTCCCAGTGAGGGTTGGACTCCGCCAGGGCTGCCCTTTGTCACCGGTTCTGTTCATCACTTTTATGGACAGAATTTCTAGACGCAGCCGTGGTGTGGAGTGTGTCGAGTTTGGTGGCAGGAGAATCTCGTCTCTGCTTTTTGCGGATGATGTGGTCCTCCTAGCTTCATCCAGCTCTGACCTTCAGCTCTTGCTGGGTAGGTTCGCGGCCGAATGTGAAGCGGCTGGGATGAGGATCAGCACCTCCAAATCTGAGACCATGGTTCTCGACCGGAAAAGGGTGGCTTGCCACCTCCGGGTCGGGGGAGAGGTCCTACCTCAAGTGGAGGAGTTTAAGTATCTCGGGGTCTTGTTCACGAGTGAGGGTAGGAGGGATCGGGAGATCGACAGGCGGATTGGTTCGGCGTCTACAGTGATGCGGACGCTGAGCCGATCTGTCGTGGGGAAGAGGGAGCTGAGCCAGAAAGCCAGGCTCTCGATTTACCGGTCGATCTACGTCCCAATCCTCACCTATGGTCATGAGCTTTGGGTAATGACCGAAAGAACGAGATCGCGGATACAAGCGGCCGAAATGAGTTTCCTCCGTAGGGTGGCCGGGCTCAGCCTTAGAGATAGGGTGAGGAGCTCGGACATTCGGGAGGGACTCGGAGTAGAACCGCTGCTCCTCCGGATCGAAAGGAGTCAGTTGAGGTGGTTTGGGCATCTGGTCAGGATGCCTCCTGGACGCCTCCCCAGGGAGGTGTTTCGGGCATGTCCTGCCGGCAGAAGGCCCCCGGGTCGACCCAGGACACGTTGGAGAGGTTACATCTCCAATATGGTCCGGGAACGCCTTGGGGTCCTGCCGGAGGAGCTGGTGGACAAGGCCGGGGAGAGGACGGCCTGGAGCTCCCTAATTGGGATGCTGCCCCCACGACCCGGACCCGGATAAGCGGAGGAAGACGAAGACGAAGACTTACGTGAGCACCACCTCACCCCTGCCACGTGGACCTCAAGGGATAAGCCATCAACCCTGTTCAATGGTCAACTTTCCTCGCAGGGTCACCCATAAAGGCAGTGGGAGGGTTAAATTATTAAAACTTCAGAGACTTTAAAAGGACATTATGGAAGTCTGACAGCCAAAACATGTATAGAAATAATAAATGTCTTCTTCATACATTCTCCTGCAATGCCCTGGTCCTGTAGAATGAGCCCTGGCATTTTTACTGTGATTGCCTGTTTTTCTTCAAAATCACAGAAAAAGAGAGATGCTCGGGTCGAGCAGGCTGCTTCATGCGCGTTCACGCTCAGGCATCGCCCGTAGCATTTGCTATCCGTAGCTTTAGCAGCAGAGAGAGAGGCAGTGCCACTTTGTCGCTGTTCCTAACGCCTAGTGACAATGCTAGCTACATTTCTGAGGACCCTTAGCTACTTTCTGTAGAACTTTCTTCTAGATATTTCCTGCAAATTAGCAACAAAATAGCCATTTTCGCTCCGAACCGTTCTTTGGTTTGTCGTTGTTTCAGCTGTCATCAAGGATATAAATGTTACAGATACAAGAGGACGTCACTGGTGCTTTAGCTCACCTAGTAAGATGTCTGACTCTCATGTAGGAGACCTGGTTTCGATTCTGGGTGTGAACATAGTTTGTCATTTAGAGTTTATTTTTTACATTAATGGTATTTTTTTTACAGTAAGATGCCCACATTTCTATTTGAGACTCGCCGAACGGCATTGAATTCACAGATAAAAAAGATGTGGGTTCAACTTTCATTTTGGAACAAATTTTCAAGCAAGGGAAGGGAATGATCTGAGCATGCAGGAGGACTGACCCATCATAAACCTTTGTCGGCTGTGCTGAAGAGAAAGGTACAGAACCACATTATTTAATTAATTAGCTGCACGTTCTCCTGTCCTCTGTCCTCCGGGCCACACACACACACACACACACACACACACACACACACACACTGCACGTTTGGCTGGCCGACGAGAAAGTGCAGCTGCAGAGACAGAGGGACATTATTTTTATTAATTTGCTGTGTTCTTCTGTCCTCCGGGCCACACACACACACACACACACACACACACACACACACACACACACACACACACGGGACTGTCTCAGCTGTTATTTTCATTAAGGAGTGTGCACGTACAGCATGCGCGCCTCGTGCACGAGCCTACTATTGAAGCTGCCGTTACGCTTTTGGCCTGAGGGGGCAATCGCGAGCATAAAAATTCAAAAGTCCGAAAAGTCCCTTTAAAGAAGCAGAATGTAACAATAATTAAATGCACAATATTTCACTTGATTAAGAACAGCTCTAAAGAAATGAATGCAACACACCCTGTACAATACAAAGAAGAACAAACTGCAGGCAGAAGATAACCAAAGAGTGTTTGTTAATATTAATATGATAGCTTTAATATACTGACTGTAAGTCGGCAGCTCGACCACCAGTTTGTCATAATGGTTTTGTGCTTCAACAAACTGGTTTTCGATGATCATCTTGTCTTCTTCAGCAAAGAGGTTGGTTTCATGGCTGGTTGCTTTGAAATCCTCGTAATGAGACTCCAGGTTCTTGATGATTTGTCGATATTCCTCAGGTCGCATCTCAGACAACTGAAAGCACAGACAAAATCATTTCAGATGATAAATAAATGCAAAAGTATTGATTACACATGAATGATTGGTGCCTGCACTTCCTAAAATGCACAAATGTTAACATTTATGTTAGCCTAACAACAAAAGGTCCATCAACGATGCAACTGTTACCATGGAGATAGTGAGGGAGCGGATGTATTTGATGTCCTGCAGACAGTAGTTCCAGGCCATGAGACTCTTAACATTGATGTACAGCTGATTCCAGAGGTTTAGGAAGGCTTCATAAAACTGCTCATTCCTATAAAAAACAAAATCTATATTTTTACACCCAGTTAAAAATATGTGTACACTAAAAACACAATCCCATGTTTATTTTAGGAAATTGTGTGCTGAACAGTCCCTCCATAACTTTTCACCAATTCTAAGAAAACGTGAAATAATACAACTAATAATAAGAAAATGTGACCAATAAACTTCTAACAACTATTTCAAAACTACAATTTCGACTTACAAGAACCTTCTGAAAGATTCACTAATGAAAATAAGTATTGAGAAGAAAAGTCAAATTATTATTATTTCTGGCATAAAGTCGACAAATTCCAGGTAGTAGTCACAAGGAAAAAATAATGAGATGTTTCAATGACACCTGCAACCTCAGAACACCTTTTATTCCTTCACAATAAGAGTCTCAAACATAAACACATACTTCAAAACACCTGAAGTGCATGAAACTCAGAGGACAGTATTAATAAACTTAAAATGCTTTGAGGCATGTTTGAGACTTTTATGTTGAAAGTGTAAATGAAGTTCTGATTTCCTGTGTAGATGCTGCTGTGAAAGCTGCCAACAGAGGAACAAAATGCTGCAGTATTTATCATTTTATAGAACACACCCAGGTAACTTTTGACAGCAAATGTGATTCTGGTGTTTGATTTGATCACGTCTTACAGCCTGGGGCCTCATTTATCAAAACGTTCGTACGAACGTTCCTATATTCCTTCCTACAAATGAAATTTAGGCTACGTGTACTCCTGATTTATGAAACATGTGGTGGCCTCTCATACACATGTTCCTCCGCGATCGTCTGATGATAACTCCCACCTGTGCGTACCCAGGTGTTCATGTCCGTTCACCGTCATTTACATACAGAAACGCCCTCAATTAACCATATATGGTCAAGCTACTTCCTCAGAACAAGAGAATTCCCTGGTTTTCTCCCCAGAGTAAGTAGGAAAACTTTATTGACAGCGAGATCGATACACTGGCTGCCGAAGGGCAAAAAACCAAACAAGTTACAGAGGTTATAGAGAGGTCGGGACAGAGGAGAAGTTCATGTCAGATATAAATAAAATTATGAATTTGATCAATCGTAGAGTAACGGGTTCTCATTTACATGTAAGGAGTCGTTCTGTTTGGAGTTAGTTTCATTTGGAAACGTCTGAGAGCGCAGCCTCAGCTGTCATCCAGTCTGGTATGATCGGGGAGCAGGAGGTGGTACTGGAGAGTTCTCGTAGTTGTAAACAAAATATGAACTGGAATCGGATTCGCGAGGTTTGTCTGTCGCACCACAAAGCAGAAGGATTTCTTCCTCACGGAGAACGCATTCCCTCCAGTGAGCACGCTCTGTTAAATCTTCAAATAACACAGATTAGTCATGATATAATATCAGATGCCCGTTGGTTACATGTGTCTTTTATTGGTTTTAGCACCAATAATGCTCAAAAGCCCTTTTTGCACCGACATACTGGGTAAATGTAATGTGTGGATGAGGAACACGCGTGGATGACTGGGACCTTCAGTACTGCTGTTACCCCGTTCTACCACCAAATGCTGTTCCTACGCATGGTCAGAGCTTTCCTTATATTTAGGGACATATTCACACAAAAGTACAAATTGGTAAACACCACACAATGTGTAAATTCATGCCAACGCACGAAATACTCATAGATCTGTGCGTAAGTAAGGTTGATAAATGAGAGCCCTGGAGTTTAGGTCCAGGTGATCAGTCAAAACTAAACGTCTATGTAATATCAAGGGATGTAAGAAAATATCAGTATATTGTGATATTTTGTTATTTGATATTATATCGATAATCAAAAGCCATGTATCTAATTTTTGGAAGAGTTCACATGCAAACATTTGTGTATTTTCTTTTCTTTTGGTGCAATTCAAACCCCGACTGCTAGATGGCAGCAGTGTGCAATGGGTTTTGTTTCCACCATTGAAATGTAAATCCCTCTATTAAGATGTTAAACATGTTAAGTATCAGTTTGGACTGTTTATGGAATATTCCTACAATAAATGCAGTAAAAAAATAGCTAATAACGTCTGACTGAGGCCCTGTCCACACGTAGCCGGGGATCTGCCAAATCGTAGATATTTTTCTTCGTTTTGGCCTGTCATCCACACGAAAACGGAGTTTTTTCACACGAAAACGGATCTTTTTAAAAACTCCGGCCAAAGTGAAGATGTGCGTTTTCTCCGTTTTGGGTGTCTGCGTGTGGACGGACAAAACAGGAGTTTTAAGGTCCGCAACGTCACTTTCCGCGACAAAAAAATGCTGACATCACGTGTGCGACCTGTGTTTACACTAGCCGGCATCATGGAAGCCCTCAGAGCTGCGCTCTGTCACTACCCGATCCATCAATTGTCCAAGCGCTTTCTGCTTGTTTGTTTTTGCAAGCGGAATTACTGCTCCTTGCGGAAGACCACAGACGAAGGACGAGGTTAAGAACGGGGGAAGTACTGCCGCCTACAGGTCTGGCATGTCCCTAACAACGTATTTATCCGGGTACGTGTGGACAGAGTTTTTTTTTTACGCGGTGGTGTGGATGCAAGTTTTTGGAGGGGCGGATATTCGTTTTTAAAAAACCCGGCTACGTGTGGACTAGGCCTCAATGTATCACAATATATCGTGATACATTGTATAGTCTCCCCTGTATCGTATCACCAGAATTTCACCAATACACATACCTAGTAGCATCTGTGTATTGGCTTCCTCTTGCATTGTCTAGCTAAAAAAGAGGTGTTATTTGCGTTTCCTACTTGTTGGCAAGGCTGATGCTCAGTGGATTAGGAGGTGGCACGATCAGACACACAGACGGCACTATCATATCCAGACCTCCAGGACCGATGATGAGCCATTTACTGCGCTGGCTGTTGTCCTTCAGGATGGCTTCGTTGTCTTTACAGATCACCTTCTAAAGCGCCCAACACAAATGGTTTTAATTAATAAAAACAATTTACAAAACTTAGTGTACAGTGATGCCTCTTCTTGTTAAAGGTCTCCTTCACTTGTTCCGTCACTAAATCTGCTGTGGTCTATAGTGCGAATGAATGATTGAGTCTTTTTCTGTTGGAAAACAAGCTCTGGTGCTCCTGCTTCAGGCAGTGGGGGCAGAAGCTGACAGGATTTCTATTTAGTCTTCATGATATGCAAATGCATCGCTACTGATTGGCCAACAGCAATGCAACTTTTCTGCTGCCTCGTTTAATCATCTTTCTTGGGAAAAAGTGCAACATTTATGTTTTATCTCAACAAATAATAAAAGCCTGAAGGAGTTCTGGCATGTTGTGGAGTTGTTAATGCTAATAGTTAGCTTCTACTAGCCAAAACGAGTTTGTTGCTGTTTCTCAAATACATACTCATCTGAACGTTTGTACTCACGTCTTTGTGAAATGTCATCAATGCAGGGTATCTGCGGGTCCTTAAAAAGTCTTAAATTAGCTTCTCCGAATTGAAGGCCTTAAAAATGACAAATAATCCTTAAGTACAGTTTCCAAAGTTCTTAAATTACCAAAGACCCAATAAACAAGATTCTTTTATTTCTATAAAATCTTTATGAATTTCTAGTTGGTGTTCAGCATTTTTTGTGTACGATGTTGCCGTAAGCGGAACCGTACACATTCAGTTGGTTGTGAAAGGGGGCTATTTTTAGATGAGCACATTAGCTGGTTAAGCTAGCGGGAGCTTGCGCCATGGGCAAGTGCAAGTTTAATGTTAACTGGATGGCTAATCCCACGTTCGCGACGTGGTTACCACCGGTTCCAGGCAATAGCCGGAAATGATAGCTTCAAAGCTAGTCAAAGTGGCCTCAAAAAAGGTATTAAAAGGTCTTGAATTTGGCTCTCCTAAACCTGCAGATACCCTGTCAATGGTACTGATGTATTGTTCCAATCCTAAGTATGCATCACGGCAAGCATGCGGAAGGATGCAGAGCTTTTAAATGTTTCTAGTGGGCCAGGGGAGCTTCCTCTCTCTCTCTCTCTCTCTCTCTCTCTCTCTCTCTCTCTCTCTCTCTCTCCCTCTCCCTCTCCCTCTCCCTCTCCCTCTCTCTCTCTCTCTCTCTCTCTCTCTCTCTCTCTCTCTCTCCCTCTCTCTCTCTCTCTCTAAAGTCCTAAACTACTCTCTCTCTCTCTCAAGTCCTAAACTACATGAACGGATATTAACGAGTATGGAAGAGCTGACAAACGCTCATTATAGCTTATTATTGTCAAGAATCAAAATTATATTAAATGACCAATAATATTTTAAGTGTCTGGTGAGGTACATGACAGTAATCTGCAGTGGCGTGTCCAGATCTTCTAAAATGGGGTGGCCCAGGTGAGGCATAGCTTTGTGCATGGGTGGCACCAATGGTTATGCTTTTTTTGTTTTACCCCCAAGCCTTTTGTGGACAATGAAAAGCCTATTTAAAGTAAATTAGTGTGGTGGCACCTGGGGTGGCCAATCAGATTCCAAGGGTGGCATGTGCTACCCCAGGCCACTCCCTGGACACGCCCCTGGTAATCTGTACAATACTGTGATGTTAGCACACGGGTTTAAGCTAGCTAGCTAGCATCATTGACTCACCGAGACGCCTGCTCCTCCTCCTGACACCACAGCTAAATCTCTCTACTTTGGCCATCTTTTCTCCCTCTGGCTGGTCTCTGCTCTCTGGGGCGTGCAGCAGGCTCCTAACTGTATGGTTGTGGTTCACCATAAGTATAATTATAAACATTTAAAGTTTCCTTTGTGAACCGGCATTAAAATTCGTTTTATTCTGTGGATCAAGCTAACAGGACTCCCTCTGTCTGCTTCACATCTGGTTTGGCTGGAAAAAAAAATCTAACAAAAACAACCCCCAAAGCCTAAATAATTAATTAATGTGTAAATGTTTATTTAGAACAAATTCCTATTATGTTTCTCTAAACATTTGTTCAAAGGAGGCTCTAACCTGCAATAGCTCTCCTTTAATGATAAATACACTTTCTTCTTCATTTAGCAATGGTACATGCTGGTATTTTATCAACTTTGATCAAACGTGAACCAAATATTATACAAATATAATGTAATAAATGTTATTTTGATATTTAAGTGACAAACTAGAATTTTATTTTTATGTCAGATTGTTTGTTTGATCGCATCAAAAAGCAGTGTTTGTTGCTATGACATGATGACATACGGTTCTGTTCCAAATGTTGTCCTCGTCCTCCCACACTCGCTAGAACGGACTTCCTGGTGTACGTGTCAAGGACGTGCTTGACAAGTATACAACATACTTGGGTATTGCCCAGCTCTCTCCGTCCTCTGGGGCGGGTCACATCCTAAGGTGGGCGGAGCCATATTCTCAGTGACATAGAAGATACTGGTTTTCACTGAACCGGTCGTTTTCCCATCTTTTTCTTTTCTGCAGCTGATGCAGACAACGCGGGTGAAGAAAATGTTTACCTCCTGCATGAATGTGCAGCTCAGGGTGACTGGTCGTATTTCAAACAAGTGTGACGTCACTTCTCAGTGAACAAGACCTTTAACACTTAAAATAAAATACGTGTTTTAAAGCTTGACCTGCTCTTGTTGGAAGTCACACAGAGCCCTGACGATGGTGCCACTGCTGCCCTTCTCCTCTGGGTTTCTGGGTTTCAGCCTCACAATGCTCTTGGATTTACTGACCACGTGTTGCACCTGTCGCTTGAAATCCATCAGCCTTTCCCTCTCACTCTGTTGATCAAATTTTAAATAATCAAACACATTGAACTTTATTAATGAAGAACTCTTCTACATCTTTCATTTTATATTTAATATGACATCATCAAGTCGTTCTGCACTCAGATATTGTTCTTGTTACCATTTACCATTAATTGCTATGAGAAGTTCTCATACCTCCAGGCCTTTGAGGATTTCCGTTAGCTCCTCCAGGCTGGTGTCCTTGTCGCATTTGAAGGTGTCTCGAAGCTTCTGATGTTCCTGTTGGAGAGCCTTGAAGGTGCCATTAGCCTCTTTGAAGAACTATAAAAAACACAACCCTGAATAAGCGTCTGGAAGTAACGCGGTCATGCCTGTGTTATACAAGCAACTGTGGTCTTGTCTACTCTTGAAAAAACAAATTTTATGCAACATTTTTGTTAAAGTAACTTAAAGTGACCGGCCCACATTGGCTAGCAGCCTATGGGACGGGCCCGCTATGCCAGATAGCCTGCCCACCTCTGGCCATTATGCGTCTTTAGTTGAGCTGCTTTAAAGTTGGGGATATCCGTGGGCAGCTCAGTGCTGCTGCCAAATTTTATTTGAAAGTATATTTACATTCCTGAGCAACATCTGCTTTTGAAATCCATCCATCCAGTTTTTTCCGCTTATCTGGAGTAGGCTTAAGTCGAGAGGCCCAGACTTCCCTTTCCTGAGCCAATTGGGCCAGCTCCTCCGGCGAGATCCTAAGGCATTCCCTGTTTCTGGCCAGCCGAGAGACATAGTCCCTCCAGCGTGTCCTGGGTCTCCCTTTAGGTCTCCTCCCGGTTGGACGTGCCCAGAAAACCTCACCAGGGAGGCGTCCAGGAGGCATCCTGACTACATGACCAAGCCACCTCAACTGGCTTCTCTCGATGTGGAGAAGCAGCGAATCTACTCCAAGCTCCTCCCGGATGACTGAGCTTCTCACCCTATCTCTAACCCCCAAATTCCACTACCTGCGCTCCGGTCCGCCCCCGCCTTCCGCAGCCGCTCGCTTCCGAACTCAATTTTTACTGGTACCCGCTCTACATCGGCTCTGCTCCGGTGCGGAGACCTGAGGTGGGCAAACAGCATGCGCGGGATTTTCGAGATCTTGCGATACAGTCCGAGCAATAAACGCGGAAGTTAGATCCAAACACCCGTTGTGTGGGAGAAGCATCGGTGTGAACTGTTTAATCTGCCCATCATTTGTGTAGAGAGATCAGCAGTGTTTGGATCAACAAAGGGTGACTACTTTGATAGTGTAAACTGTATTTATGGCTTACTTTTGTGCATTTAAAGTTCAGCCGCCATTGATAGTTGTTAAAAGTTGTTAAATCTGTGCGTATGAAACAAAAAACGCCTTTTGTTTATCGATTTATTGTGAAAAACGGAAGTTGTGCTTGCTCCTTTTCCTGTTGGGCCGTTGTGATTTCTGTCCATTTACTGCGGAGGTGCTTCGGCGTCCGGCAAAAATAGGATCGATTCTATTTTTGCCGGACGCCGGAACAGAGGGCGGCGCACGGCGCCGCACTGCCGGAGCACGGCCGCAGTAGTGGAATTGCTCTGATTGACTACAACGGGACCGATTTTGCTCCGGCGTTCGTGTCGGAGCGGAGCGGAGGTAGTGGAATTTGGGGGTAAGGGAGAGCCCAGCCACCCTGTGGAGAAAACTCATTTCTGCTGCTTGTATCCGTGAGCTCGTTTTTTTGGTCACTACCCAAAGCTCGTGACCATAGGTGAGGGTAGGAACGTAGATCGACTGGTAAATCCAGAGCTCCAGTTCAGATCTCTCTTCACCACGACAGACCGGTACAACGCCCGCATCACTGCAGATGCAGCACCAATCCGCCTGTCGATCTCACGCTCCATCTTTCCCTCACTCGTGAACAAGACCCCGAGATACTTAAACTCCTCCACTTGGGGCAGGACCTCGTCCCTGACCCGGAGAAGGCTTTCTACCCTTTTCTGACCCAAGACCATGGTCTCTGATCTAGGTGAGCTGATTCTCATCTCAGCTGCAAACCGCACCAGCAAAATCTTGTTTTGTTTAATTTGTTGTTAGTTTATCGATATGTTTGAATAACTTTAGTTAAATATTTTATTTTAATACTGTGCCACGAACAAAATTAGGATTTAACAGTTGTTTAGGTTCATAACAGTTGTGGGCCTGCTGTTATTATTGCAACATTCAGCATACAAATAAAGACAAAAACATCTGTTTTAAAACAATCAGCAGCATGTATTGGCCCTTGACTGGCCATGGTCTATACACTGGCACAAAAAAAAATCCATATTGGTCGATCTCTACTTCTCAGTAAACGACCAACATGGGGCAGCCCACACAAAGCCCCTCTGGTGTTGTGGTTTCTACACTAACCAAAGAGGTGTGTGTGACAGGATAATTCCAGATAATTAAAATAATAAAACCTCAGAAATCCTCATGGACATGGGTGGACATGAGCCTTAGCAAGGCTTAACAAAGGTTTCTGGTTGGTTCCTGCTATAGTTGGACATAGTTTTATAATCATTTAAACATATAAAAGCCAGAAAAGCAGTTAAAGCTTAACCTGTGTCGTTATTACAAACTGACCCGTTTTCCTACAGTTTTATGTGAGAAAAGTTCTGTAAAAACAAAACAAAGTTGTTAGGAGAGCAGCTTCGGGTCACCTGGCTGTACGCCGCGTTCTCCTTCAGGTGGGTATCGATGCATTTGGTAATCTGGAGAATCCAAAGCCACTGAGTCTGCAAAGTGTCCCTGTAAGCCTGGAGAAGGTCCACAAACACGGGAGAGCAGAGCTGTAAAAAGGACCTGGGCTGTGTGACGGGTGATGTGAGAATCAGTTTAAACCTCTATCTTGTCCGAGGCCGGGTGGTTGGTGGAGAGCAACTCGTCCACTCTGAGTTTGAGTTTGTACAGGTGCTGCTCTTTCACCTCCAGGTCACTCATCAGTTTCTGCCACACGGGGAAAAGGTGTAAGAATCACAGAGCTGCGGCTGCATGAAGGACAGGTGGCTTTACTAACCGAGTAGCCCTCCTGCTTCTTGGGAATGTAGCTGTCAACGTTTTTATCTCCCCAGTCAAACATCAGCTCCTCTTCCTCCCTCTCGTTCACCCACATGATCTCTGAGGAAATGTCCTGGAGGATCTGCTGGAGGTCTTTTAGCTGCTGGGTCCGAGTGTTTGACATTCTCTACAAATCAAATCAAATCGTAAAATAGCTAGCATACAGCACCCATCCCAGGAAAGTGAGAGGGTTTCTCGTCTTTTACCAGAAGATTCTCCATCTCCTGCTCCAGACCTTTAAGAGATCCTTTGTCTCCTTTCTTCACCTGGGAGAAGGAAAGGAATCATTTAAGCTTCACAATCATTAATAATTAAAACCCGTGTGTGCTCCTGGCGAAGCTAAACACTTAATAAATACAATGAAAGTTAATAAGTGCTCCTCGTGAGTCTGAATAAACATGGAGAATTAGAAAAAGTCTAATTAAAAGGTCTTAATAAACATTTCTACATGTAATCCAAATTTGAAGAAAGTATTTTAAAAGCTCAGAATGTTTTATGGTTTCTAATGCATTTTAGACTCTTATTTTGAAGGAATTTCATTTGAGTTCTGTTGCAGAAAAACCCAAAAGTCACCACCTCATAAAAACCTCATTATTTATAGTTAACTCAGCCACAATCCTCATCGTCACATAATAATTATAATAATTAAAGCTATAAAAACAAACGGCGTCTAAACCGTTTTCTGTTTTTAGTATTTTGACTTTTTCCCTGAAAATATTCCAACTTTTGATCAAAAAAGCATTTTAACGTCCTTAACATTTTGTCTTTATTTAGGAAATATTTCAACCTATTTTTTGACATTTAAACTTTAATCTCAACAACTTTTTATTTGTTGTGTTTTTACTATATATTTCTGTAATGAGTTGATCTTGTTTTATTTTTTCCAATTGCTGTTAAGTGTCCTAGGGTGTCAAAAAAGGTGCTTTTAAATAAATTGTATTATTATTTTTATTTATTTTTTTTTTTTAGCGTTGCAGCAGCACAAATCACAGTTAACCTTTTCCACATCTATGACACTTATTATGTACAGGAATAGTAATAATCATATTTTCTATCTAATTGCTGTTTAAGGATAATAAAAATGTGGAGGTCTGCTTTAACAATCTGCTCCTCCCCACGGAGCACCAGCACCGTGTCTGAACCCACCAGGTCATTCCTGGCCTGTTCCACCTCTGGAGAACTCTGGATGGAGCTGTGAAACTTCTGGTGGTTTCTGAGCTGTTCCTCGATGGCGCTCGGCTCATCGCCCCAGGGGGCGGTTTCAATCAGACGCTGGAAAACAAAACATCAACATTGCTGAGTACAATCAGCACTAAAATATGACTTCAGGCACAAATCAAAGCCCTCTGCAGCAGATCTGCAGGCAGACCAACAAATCTTTCAATTCAATTCAAAAATCCTTTATTAATCCCAGAGGGAACTTGATTAATGATTCTGGATTCTGTCTCTTTTCTGGTGGTCCAGCTTCTCAGGAATTCAACATAAAACAATGATTGAGCATCAGAATGCAGCTTGTTGGGGAAAGAAGGATGTTTTATAGTGCGTTCGATTTGTCCTCGGAACTCGGAAATCCCCACCTCCGAGTAGGAAAAATCGAATGACCCCCCCCCCCCATGTCGGATCTCCCAGTCGGAGACTCGAAAATTTTCACAGCCCCAACTTCGAGATCCAAAATGGCAGCTCTCCGTATCAACAACAGTAGTTTTGATTGAAATGTGTTTATTTTAAGCCGGGCGGACACTGTGTGACTTTTCCACTCATAGCACTCAGCTTCAGCTCAAACTGTACGACTTCCTGGCAGGGCAGATCTCACGAGTCATGTGCTCACACTGCACGACCCAGTTCTCGGATGCGACCTGACTGCTCACACTGTACGTCTGGTAGCAGCACGTCAGACCTAACAATATGCTAAAAATAGCAGTTTTTACTCAACACGTCAGACTTTTTTGTTTTGCCTGTTGTCCTTCGGGAGTGCTGCAGGAGGACACACAGGGATTTATGGGGGTTGGATGAGGAAAACGAAATAAAGAAAGTAAATCTGTGTTTTGTGATCAGTTTAATTTGACATGAACACGACAAACACGCTTTCTTGACAATCTTTGTGAGTAAAAAAACGTGTAGAAACAAAAACGAACAGCGTGTGTTATTAGGAAAATAGTGGGCGAGCGGTGTTGATGCAGGATTGTGCATGCGCCGTGAGTGGTTCTGATACTTTTTGGGTCGCAGCTGCTCGCAGCGCCGCTTCAACAGTGCGATACCCTCACGAGGGACGAGCGAAATATCAAACACGCCAGAAGTTTGTGCGAGCTCACGATTGCTGATCGGTAGGTGGTCACGTGGTGTTACACGACGCTCAGCGCAAAACTCGCCCCATCTCGTGGATTCTTGCACGAGTGGAAAATCGGCTCAAAAAAGTGAAAAAGTCGCACAGTGTACTTTACAAGACACACTTATAAGAGTGCGTCTAAATCAATGTTATATGTAGCGCCTGCAACTCCAAGCTGAACAATTTAAAAGTGTTGTTTTAGATCGTCTTTGTCTCTCTTCGAATATCTTTTGAAGATGAGCTTTAGGTGTGTTTATGAGTCGTCTGTGTTCGTTGAGAGCTAAGTTTTCGAGGGCGTCGCCATATTGGAATCCCGACTTCTCCGTCTCCGGCAACCAGAACGCCGTTAACTCGGGTGTGACTTCATTCCTAGTTCCGAGTTCCGACTTCGGAGGAAGCTCGAACTCACCCTTAGTCTCTAACTTTGAGGTCAGTTCTGCTGGTTGACTAAAAAAAAGTCACGTGTAACGTCTGTTTTCTGTCACTTTCTTTACTTTTGGAATCTTACGGTTTGATCTCATCTGAGTTTGTTACAGAAAATTTTAAAACAAGAATCTATATCTCAAGCACAACGGAGCTAAGAGAGCTACTCACAATTGATTTGGGTCAATTCAAAAATCACAATTATTAAAAACAGCTTCTGCATAAACGGGGCGACGTCTATCCAGAGCACATTTTGTATCGCCTATGGAACTCGCCTCTGTCAGTGCGCCCCACGGCAGCTGTGGCTTCAATGTAGCTCATCATCATCAGTGTGTGTGAATGAATGAATGAATGAATGAATGAATGAATGAATGAATGAATGAATGAAAACAAACAAACACTGTAGTGTAAAGCACTTTGGAGTCCTCTGATGCAGATAGGTGCTATACTAGTGCGGGTCTTTCATCATGACTATAAAAACGTATGTCCCCTTTACTGCAGTCACTGATCTCTGTCAGCAGGTGGCAGCACTGTGCTGTTTAGTGGCGATTGCATTTATTACATTTGTGCATTTGGCAGACGCTTTTATCCAAAGCATCTTCCACCGAGGTACGCCAGCAATGTCAATGAAGTGTCTTGCCCAAGGACACAACAGCAGACTGACAGCAACCTGGACAACGCGCTCCTGAGCCAATTGCTGCACAGATGTTTAAACTTGTGAAACAAAATTAATTTACTTGTAATGAAATCATAATAAAGATGTAAATAAAGAATAAAGCTGAAAAGAGCTGCTACAGAAGCCTGGAGGTTCAATCAGAGAGTCGCCATGAATCAAAATGTTTGAGTTTTTTTATTCTGCAGCACAAATAGAAGTGTGTTGGTCGAAGGTGCACTACAGAGTGTGTGGGGGTTGTGGATAAAGATAATCAGGATTATGTTTTTGACACACTGCCTGTGTGATCGGCCATCTTTACTGATGCTGTTGTTTTCAAAACCCTGAGTTTTGACCTTGGAAGGAAACCTTAACTACAGCAAAAATTATCTGATCAAGAATGATTTTCTGATGACTGTGTTGTTTTTGTGATGGATTGGAGCTCAAATTGTAAATAAAATACAAAATTGTTTAATTACATTGTCCTACCAGATAAGCGGTGTTTCTCAATGTCAAGGCGTCTGGCCTTGCGAGGTGATGTCTTGCGAGGCCAGGCGCCTTGCTTACGAGGACACGGTCCTTCCTTGGTCAAAGAAACGGTTAAATGGAACAGACTTGCATCACGTTACCGCGGCTTTCACAGCGGTCACGTAACATCACGTGACACGGGAGATAACGTTATATTTTATATGTACAAGATTCAATATAAATATATAACGAGCCTTTTACTTTTTGAATTGTGTTTATGTTTATTAAATTAAAAATATAAGCGAGTTACTACCCGCTAGCCACTGAAGCTGCAACTACTAAACAACTAGCCAACCATAGATAACTTTTTTGGATCTAAAATAAACATTTTAAATTAGCTGACTTACTTTTAAACTTGAAAATCGTCGCCGACGTAGCTGCCGGCTTCTGATCCGCCATCTTTTTGACAATACCGCGGTGTATTCTGGGTAATTTTTGACCAAGGCTAGGCTACAAGACACCTCCCGTGTATCCTTGCTCAGCTAGCTAAACGGCTAACAAACGGAGAACACACGCCTCGGTAGAACATGAGCATTGGAACACGTCTTGGTGGCTCCCGATGACGTATCTCCTAGGCAACCGGAGCGGAGCCAAGACATCAAGGCAATGTTCCTTGGCATTGAGAAACACCCAGGGTCTCATGCACACTGGATACCATCAGGTGTATTTGTACCTTCTGCTGTGCAATCCAAGCCAAAGCATCGTGGAACTTCCTTCCAGGATCCTCCCAAGGCCCAGAACCTCCTCTGGTGCTCTTCTTCCTCTTTGAGGTTCCTGTCAGGGCCATGTGGACCCCGTTCAGCTGGTCGCTGTAAACCTCCACGCTGTCGGTTAAGAACAGACATGAAAGTCACATTCAACAGGAAAATGGAAAAAAATGAGGAGGATTTAGGGGGAAGACATGCTTACCTCCTGGCTATGTAGTCAGTCGGCTGTCCTATTTGTTTCATGTCCATGGCGTGATGCTTTAGCTTCACAATGGCGTCTTTTGCCATCCCCATGTAGTATTCTGCATCAGCCGGAGCTTTGCCCTGCAGGGTAAAACAGCTACTTTTCAGATGCTGCATTGCTTCGTTTTATTAAACTGAAAAAATAAAAAAAAATATTAAAAATGAATCACATTCAATAAATTGAAATAAAGATTTACAATATTAACTATTTCAGCCTTAAGAACTGTTTACAAGTTTGAATTTAAACATCTTTTCATGCACAATTCAATTTCAATGTGCATTAATTATTTCAATAGAAAATAATTGTATAACTTTGTCACAGATGACTTTAAATCTCATTTAAAACAGATTTCACAAACTCATAACTGTTTTAGGTTAGGTGATATGGCGCCTTCTAGAGTCCTAGAGCCCCCTAAGGCACTTTACAACGCAGTCATTCACCCATGCACACACACACATGCACACCCTGGTGGTGATTAGCTACATAGTAGCCACAATGGCTCTGAGGCGCAGACAGAGGCGAGGCTGCCGAGCACTCATGCCACCGGTCCCCCCGACCACCACCAGGAGGCAAGGTGTCTTACCCAAGAACACAACAGAAACAGACTGAGTGGGAATCGAACCTGCAACCTTCCGATTACGAGGTGGACACTTAATTCTTTTGCCACCATAAAAGTAAAGAAACTTAGTTGAAACCGAACCAATGTTGAATCAATTTGTTTCTAGAAGGTGAACCAAACAGAATCAACTTGAGTCATTCCTTCTGGTTGTTTCCTCCCACCACCAGAGGTGCCTCGTCAAAATAAAACGCTCTGGCTTGTTTTATTGAGCACGTCTGCGGAGAAAGGGCTGAACTCACGGACTGGATGCAGAACTCGGCCCTACTCAGGAAGTCCTGGCACTCGGCCTGCAGGGCTGAAACCTTCTGGTACGTGCTGGATCCACCACTGCAGGGGGCAGCAGAGTCCACTCATCATCATCATCATCATCATCATCATCATCATCATCATCATCATCATCATCATCGTCAAGACAGATTATAAGTACTTGTACTATTTTAGAGGCAAATTTCACCAAATTGTAATACATTAAAATGTAAGGATTAAACATTAAACAACATTGTTAAATATCTAATGTCTGAGCATAAAGAGAAAAACATGTTTATTATTACTGATAAAGGCTTGAATGGCTGAAATGTTGGCATTTACTGTTTCAGACAGTAAGCTGGAGTTAGCTAAACCACATTTATTTATAGATTTGAAAACATTTTCATTAAATAATTTCATTGAAATATTTAATTTTAAAAGGAAGTAAAATAAATTAAACATTTTATTATATTTATTTTACCAGTTTTTGAATGTTTTCATGTCTTAATTATTACTAAACATCAGTTACAAAATATGTCAAAAACACTTAAAAGCAGCTTTCCGGAGTTTTCTACTTTCAGAAATGATGTATGGTTTTTCAGAAATGCATAAAAGTGATTATCTTATCATGGATTGTGATATAATGTAAGAAATGCATCTTTTTTTTTTTTGGTGCTAAGCACGCCCTCTGCCCCGCAGAGATTTGTGCAATAGGAAACTGAGCGCCGACCAGAACTAACCAACAGCGTTAGACTACCACTTAGACGCTTGAAATTTAAGGAATACCTCAGCTGATGCAGAGTTGATGAACTTTTCACGGACAAGTAAGTCTTTAAAATATAAATATATGAGAACACAACATGACATGAGAATAATACTCGTAAAAATACGTGTTTTAGCCGTTTGTCGGCTACAGAAGCACATTTATAAACAAGAAATGTTAAAAAAAACAGAGCGTATGTGTGTGTGTGTGTGTTTGTGCAGCATTTTTATTTTAAAGAATTAAACTAACTATTCAAGCATTTATGGTAAACTTTACATAATAAATATTCTAATATTTGTGCAAGTACATTTATTTTAGCATTCATTAGACTATTCATTCGTGTTTTTGTGGAGTGTTTGAATTAATATATATATATTAGTAAACACTCAAGTATTGAAAATGTACTTTTAGTTATGTCATTTCTTTATTTTCGATACAGTATTTTTAAATTTTCTAATAAAGATTTTTGTAAAGCGGCTTTTGATTTCTCCGGCCGCTAACATTATTTCAATTTTCACTTTTTATTAATTTAACAAAAGTAAATGAATCCTGTTATTTCACGAGTCTTTTATCGGTTCACATTCAGAAAAAACACAGAAGATTATCAGAACTAAATCATTTTGAATCGTTTTTAGCGCCCTGCATCCGCCGTGACCAGTGAGGGAAGTCAAACTTTTCAAAAGGAAATCAACGAGCAAATGTTCTTACACGGTGGCTGATCTTTGCAGGGACTTAGTAACCGAGTAGGTTCTGTAGTCATCCATGCCAGAGTCAAACTCAGCACTGCGTCCGTGCATCATCTCGCCCCTGCCACTGGGAAAAACCACAAAGAGAACTCGGTTTAGAGGTTTTGCTGCAGTTTGTTCTTATTTACTCGTGGATAAGATCTATCAGACCTAACGTTCCATCTGCAGCACATGAACAGTTTCTGCCTTCAAGAAAAGGATTGTTAAAGTCACCCAGAACTTTACCTGAGAGATGCATCCACAACACCCTGTGTCCCATTGCACTGGGGTGTCCCGCAGGGCTCTGTCCCGGGACCTCTACTTTTCTGTATTTATCTTCTACCTTTGGGTAACATTCTGAAACGCTTTCGTCTCAACTACCACATATATGCTGATGACTGCCAGCTGTGTGTAGCAGTGGACAAACCCAATGCTTCCTCCATGCTTTCGGAGTATTTGACTGGTCAGCTGCCGACTTTTTGCAGCTCAATGAGGCTACAACTGAGGCAATCCTATTTGATCCACATAATGTCTCCCATCCCCGTCCCTCACAGAACTCTCCTCACATCGATTTTAAAGACTGTGCAACTAGCTTTGGGATCACCTGGATCTCTCAATGGTTCCACAAATAAACGTTGTGGTAAAATCATACTTCTACCAGTTGTGTCGACTAACACGTCTGAAACCAATACTGAAGAGGAGGCACTTAGAATCAGTGATTTGCACGTTTATAACCCCCCGCCTTGAATATGCCAATGCTCTCCTGTTCGGCACCCCTGCCTCGGCTCTTAATCGTCTTCAGGCGGTTCAGAATGCTGCTGCCAGGTTTCTGACAATACCAGCTGCCGTAGTCATGTTACTCCTGTCCTTGCACAGCTTCACTGGCTTCCCGTTGCTTTTAGAGTTCCTTTAAAGGTTTTGAATTTCACGTTTAAAGCCCTCAAAGGCCTGGCACCCCTTTATCTCTCTGAGTTGCTTGCTCCCCATGTCCCTGGGGGAGCACTGCGGTCTGCTGATTGCTTATTGCTTTCCACGATGATGAGATACAAAAGCATGAGGGGAGCGGGCCTTTACGTGTGCTGCCCCTGCCCTTTGGAATGCACTTCCACTGTTGGTCGGACAGACTCCATCTCTTGCCTCTTTTAAAACTCGTTTAAAAACTCGTCTTTATGATTTGGCCTTTGATTTTATGACCATGTCTGTGTTGATATTTATTTGTTGATCTTACTGTTTGTTTATCAGCTTTTACTTTATTGTGTTGCAACGTATTTTATGAGAAGCACTTTGGTCAGCTCTCATGCTGTGTGTAAATGTGCTATACAGATAAACTGGTATGGTGTGGTACAAGTAAAAAATAAAACGGCTGTTAAAAAGATTAACTTTTGCACAAACAGCACACGCTGCCATCAGACCTGCCACAAAACCAAAGACTGAACATTATTCCTCAGTAAGGTCCCAGGGAGCTGGAGACTAACTCCAGCTGTCATCGGGAGACAGGAGGAGGACACCCTGGACATTTCCCTGGGAAACAACTAACTCACTCACATCTAGGGACAGAGTGGAGACTAACCTAATAGATTTAGGCTTAGAGTTCAACCTTACATGCACGTCTTTGTTCTGTAGACAACATGCATGGTGAGAACATCCTAACTCCGCTCAGAAAGGCTGCAGCCAGGATTCAAACTTGCAACCTTTGTGCTACGAAGCAACAGTGCTACCATCTGCTCCACCACCCCAGATCAAAGACAACAAACCCCAAACCTCTCTAGAAATCTGCTTATCTTGCATGATTCTCGTAAAGAGCAAACACACAAAAGCCTAAATCTTCTAAACACGTTTACTGTCAGTCTGGGAGAAATGAGGACAGGATGGGTTGGTTAAACTCAGACTCAAGCTAATTTAAGTATTTAATTAGTTTCAAGGTGACAGAAGGCTGCTGCTGGAAATAAGTACTTTCATACCTATGAAAAGGTCGAACCTGATTATGAAACGGAAAGGTGTGTGCCCAAACGTCTGACGTTTCTGTGTCAGCAGCTGACTTCTACTCTATGGGGCGCCAATTGGAAAACAATAACATCCATGAAAACGTCAACATTTTCTGTCATATTTAATATATCACCACACGTCATTAAAAACTGCATATTTTTTAAATCACCACAATTATTTGAGGAATGGCAAAGTCATAAAGTTCAAACATAAATCAAGAAATAGTTTATTTATATTCAATGATTGAGTTTAGAACAGTGAAATCTAAATGACAGCTTAAAATAATTTTGTAGCTACAGAACAGATTCAGACTGCTGTGAAATAAATCAGCCATGGTGAGCTTTTTGACTTTTATGACAGTTTTAAAATGTGAGTTGATTAAAAATGTAGTTCAAAATGCCACAATCATAGATTTAGATTTCAATACTTAAATATAATTTTACATGTCTGGATAATGTTCTCAATGTTTAATTCAAAGTTAGATATTTTATCATATTTTAAATATTTCATTGAGTTTTTTAAATTTACCTCATTTTTAAAGTTTAAATGTATAAATTTAAATTTGATTGAATACATTTTGAACTTATTTATTTGAATAGAATCTAAATATAGCTTAACTTTAAATATTTAGCTTTCATTCTAACCTTTTGTTTAGACTTTATTAATTTAGAATTTATTCCTATTATTTTAATTAACTGTATATTTTAATAATTTCTGAATTTGTAACTTTAACTTTATAAAATTTGAAGACATTTAAATATGTAACTAATTTAAATGTATTTATGAAATACTGTAAAGTTGTGTTTCATGTTTAACGATAAATTAAATACTAAACGTGACAAACTTGTTAAAAATTAAACAACAACTTGTTTTATTCAGTGGCGGTTTTACCATTAGACATAGGTCGGTGGCCGCCTGGGGCCCCTTATGCTGGGGGGCCCCCTAGCCCTGACTGCTGGCAACCCTCTGTTAATGCCACATTGGACTATTCCTTTAAGACGCCGATGCACAAACAGGAAGTGATTGGTAGTCATTCCACTCCAATCCAGTTGGTGGCGGTAATGCACCAAAATGTTGTTTGCCAAGTGGCATAAGACCACAAATAAGAAGAAGAAGAGAAAGCAGAAGAAGAAGAAGAAGAAGAAGAAGAAGAAGAAGAGGCGGGAGCGTTCGTAACAAACTCGAAACGCGCGGATTCTTCCTGATGTAAGAGGTGAGTCTCCTCTTTGTTTTGGTTGCTTTGGCATAGACATCATCCTAGCGCGCAACGTTCTGTGACTTTTAAAAAAAACAGTAAAAACGGTGAGAAACGCTGGCAGCGAAGGGCTTTACCGATCAGGAAACGGCTGGCAGCGAATGAGTTAAGCATGAAATGGAGTTATCCTAGTGGCTCCAGTAAGAGACAGAAGCAGCTTGCTTTAGAAAAGCTTTTATCTTCACTTCCGACAGTTACATCGTTTTCAATGTAAACATCAAAGGAAGCAGAAGGGAAAGACAATGGAAGATGTCTAAAGGGAGGAAAACATAGACCCAAATGTAAAATAGAAAAAAAAGGCAAAAGCACAGGAACACTGACAGGAGGAAGAGAGCAGAGCAAATACTGAAGCACTCAAATGGAGAGAAAGACAGGAAAAAAGAGGAGGACTAATAAAAAGTGAAAATAACTCGTGTCAGAAGAGGGGAGAGTTTCGCAAATCCAGTTAAAGAGAAGATTGTTGAAAATTTAGTGCAAAGGGCCCCCATGTCTGTGTTCACCTTGGGCCCCCAAATTGCTAAATCCGCCACTGGTTTTATTATCAAACATTCTGTCACCTCATTGCTCTTAATGCTAATGTGCAGGCTCTTTCTTTTTGTTTGTTTGTTTCTTGGAAGCCCTAAAACTGACGACAGCATCTCTGGAATGAAAAGTGGTTGTTCCAGTTGTTGCAAAGTTTGGAGCTCATAAGTTCGTGTGTGTCATAAATCAAACGTGTCTCCAGGAGAAGAGCTGCTGCAGAAGAACTTGATTTATTATCGACAGTAAGTCATTGTTAGGAGAAGCCGTTTGCTGCTCTGCAGCTTTTCTGCAGCTCCAGTCAATAATTCAGGATTTGTGAGAAAATTCTTTGCAAACAGAACCTGAACTCTCTCAGCAGCACGTTCACCTGTTTCTGTTGGACTTGATGAACTTGCAGCTTTAAAGGGGATTTCTTCGGACACGCTTTAAAGCACAAAACACCAGAAAACAAACAGAAGCTCCTTCAGAGATCAGAGTTGATCTGCTCATCCACCCACAGAATAAATATATTATGGCTCGTGACGGGCGACCATTGTAAATGCGCAACAGGCGCAACAGAAAGAAGATAAGATATAATGTGTTACCCCATCATGGCCTCCTTGGGTAAGGTCTTTGAAGTGGAGTAGGCTCTCTGTCCCTCTGCTACGGGGTATCCGTAACCCCCTCCGTGCACCACCTCGCTGCGTGCGTAAAAAGACCCTCCGCCACCGCCGGCCAGATCGCCCCTGGAGCCCATCCTCCGGCTCATGTTGAGCTTCTGCTGCGACCCGTACGCGCTCATTGTGGGTGAGAGGGGAGCCCGAGTGTGGCAGACTGGAGAAATCAGTGGAGGACGAGCTGCCTCCACCTGACCCTCCGCTGCGCACTGCGGCCCGCGCGCAAAGGGAGCTGCGCTTTAGGGGGAGCTGGCCACACCTCTCCGTCTCCACGCAGCCAAAGAGTTTGGACTTGACATCTGCCACTCCCTCCGAACCCAGCTGGAGGCAGAACTGTGTGTGAAACCTGCGAACTGTTGTCTCCGGAGAGGAGAAAAGCGACTTTCCCAAACGGCTCATGGCTGCTGGGAACGTGAAGGAAAATCAGAATATGATGGAAACCACCAGAGCTCTGATTAAAATATTTAATATCTAAAGAAAAAGAAAAACACAACTCAACATCTATTTGAGTCTTTTTTTATTATCCAACCAAAAAGGAAGCGAACGCGTATTTCTAAAATAAAAACAATGAGGAATTTTAAGTTTCGTTTTCACTGAAACTTTTAGCTTTTCATCTCGGTGCAAAAACAGAACACATAGGATGAATTATTCCCACCAAACCATTCATTTATTAACAACTTAATGATCTTAAATTGTGATATTTGCTCAATTAATATCAATGTACTAAAAACTACAAAAAATAAACAAAATAACCCCACGCATCTGTTGCTTTTACATCTAGAATAAATATTACATAAATACACATATCTTATTGTATGATTTTAATATTTAAATCAATTTTCTTTCATATATTTAATGTGCAGCCCTGCATAGATTTGTGTGCTTTAATTTTAAATGCTCTTTATGCTTCAAGCTCTGAAAAACAATTAAACATTAAAATAAAGGTCACCCTTTCATGCATGAATTATGAAACTTCAATCAGGATTTGTTTTACTAATTTTTATTCGTCTTATAAATGAAACAAACTTCAACTGATTTTTTAAACATTTGATTTTCTAATATTAAATATCCAGTTCAGTTGACACTATGCGCTCTGAACATGAAACATGTTGGCTCGACGCAGGGGGGCTGCCAGAGATTTTGGGCCCCATGAAAAAATATCAAGTTGGGCCCCCTGGGGGCTCGTCCATAGCTGGAGCTGGGGTTCCACCCTCCCAGATTCGAAGGGAGAAAAAAATATAATATATATATATACTTCATTTCACTTATTTATTTATAAAGCCCCTTCTGCGGCCAATGCAGACACCCAAGGTGCTGAACACAACACAATAAAAACACAAAACCATCAGAACAAAATATAATAATCGTAAAACCAGCATAAAATCAATTAAAAGAGGAGAGTAAAAGCAAAAAATTAAATCCAGAAAAAGATTAAGAGGCCGGGGCATCGAAACTGGGTAAAATTAGCTAAACCTGAAAAGCCTAGATAAAAAAATGGGTCTTAAGGCGAGTCTTAAAAACCCCCAATGAGGGTGACTGACGCACCACCAAAGGCAACTGGTTCCAAAGTGCAGGTGCCAACACCGAGAACGCACGGTCCCCCCTTGACCTGCACTTAGTGCGTGGAACGATCAGCAGCTCCCTGCCGGCTGAGCGAAGAGCCCGCGAGGGGGCGTGTGCAGGGTCCGAAATTAAAATTTTTACTCACCGGCCAAGTTGGCTGGTAGATGATGAAAATCTACCGGCCAAGCATATTTTTTACCGGCCAAAATCCTAAATGATTTAGATCTACCTAAAGCATGTAATTCTATATTATGTTGATTCCAAACAGAGTGACAAAATAATTAAAACATCAATTAATAAGAAAAACAACTCTTTTGTCATTTTTACTATTTATTTATTTATTTTTAGAGATGTTTTTATGAACTCTTTCATTGAAATCTAGTCAGACTCCTTGTTTTCTCTGTCCAGGAAGTCTGGCCTCCTGCTTCTGACACCGTCTTTGTGCCAAAGCATTACAGCCTCATTTGGGTCCTAGTCCTTGATCTCTGGAGAACACAGCTGCAGCATGAGAATATCTGAAAGTGTGTCAGGGCTAGGGTTGTTACGGTAACCGGTGTAGCGGTAAACCCCGGTTAAAAAGTTGACAATAATAATAACCGTCTTGTTTAAAAAATATATATATTATCTCGGTGGATTACCGTGGCTGCGGTGTAGGCGCGGTGACCCTTACCAGCCACCGTATCATCTGCTGAAGTTGCCGGCGGCACATGCGCACTTTGTTGTTTACAACCAAAACTTTCTGGAAGCTAAAGCTGAAATAATGGCAGGAGGAGACGGCAGCACTTGGGACATTTATTATCCCTCAAAGAAGACAAAGTGGGAAGTGCGGGCATCTTTTGGATATCTGAAGAATGCCGAGGGACAGTTGATAGAAGACGGCTATCCTGTTTGCAGCACGTGCAGAAAAAGTGTCTGTGAAAGGCAGCAACGCTTCAAATCTCATGACACATCTGCGTGGCCATCATAATGTAGCCAGTGTCTCACGACTCCGCCATCTCCAGTTCGCCACTTTTCACAAAATCTTCTGGTTGCCACTGGTCCTGGTGGTTTTTCTTCCAGTTCGACGAGTTTTCTTTTGGAAGGCTGGCTGACTCCAGTTAAAAACCGCCACATTTCACCGCTAGTTTTAACACGAAGCTAACTGCTAACTTGATAAACTGATTGAATGGGATAGGTGGAAATGACGTTGGATGCGGCACTCACGTTTCGCGTACGTTTGTGTACGTTGCATGCAGGCGGGAGGAGTATCACAGAAATCCATGGAAGATGACTGATAAACATAACTCATTTGGCGCAAACATTTACTCGCCATGTGGCAGATAGAGCTCAAAAATTTACTCGCCAAATGGAGCAATTTGCTCACATTTGGCGAGTGGCGAGTGTTAATTTCGGACCCTGGAAAGGTTTCCAAGATATGCTGGAGCAGTTCCTTGTAAGGCCTTGTATGCCAGTACCAAGACCTTGAATTTTGCCCTGTATTGCACAGGCAGCCAATCCCTGTACAATACAATACTTTATATTAGTGTTTCAGTTTTGCTCAATTATGTAGGTCTACATGCATTCTTACTTATTTACATATCATTTTCACCAGCTGTCTCTCATTAAACAGTGAATTTCCTTCAACAGAAGCTATATCACTGCTGGAAAAAGCAGGAAATGCACATTCTGAAAGGTGTTAATCTCCTTTTCCCTATTACTCCCTTAAAATGTGTTTATTTATTCTAAGATTGTATTTGATGATAAAATTCAAATTTGGATATCTAATTAAATTTCCATGTTGTGTCAAAGCTTTACATAACTACATGTTCAGCTGTCTTTCCTCTTGAAATCAAGTATTTCTGTATGACTGACAAAAATTAAGGATTCACTGCTCACAAGGTGACTTCTTTATTAAGTCTCCATGACTTCATCACAGACACAAAAGGAATAAGCACACAGTTCAAACTGGAATCAGTTAGGGTTACATGAAATTTTAAAGTTGGACGACTTTGCATGAACACATATACACTTTGTCCTGACCCAACCTGACATTGGGAGGGTCCAGGCTTTGTACATAATGACATTGATATATGTGTAACAATATAGGCTATCATTGGTGACAAAATCTTTATCCAAGTTACAACAGTCTTTAAAATTAATGCACAACAGGGAAAATGCAGCACAGACTCCTGCAGGATGTTAGCTGTAGTTCTCCATCATCCGTACTAGATTTCATATTTTATTGTGTTCAGTGTTATATTAAGTTTATTTATTACAATTATTAATAGCTTTTGTTTCAGTTTTGCTCTCTGATGAATTATTAAATTACTGACTTTTTGGTTTGTGACCTAAAAGCTACATGAACAAATTCCACCTTGTAAAACCTCCCATAATTCAGTCAGATTTGAAACATTTCATTTCAAGATGTTTAGTAGATGAAGAGGGTTTTTTTCTTGTATGGTCCCTTCAAAAAGGTGCTTCTCAGTAATAATCTCACATGTTGCATTAACAGACAACAATGCTTCAACCTGCCCAGCATCCAAAACAATCTATACATGTTTACTGATTGATATTTATAATTATCATTTTGTGGAAAAACAATGTGTTTATCACCAAAAATAGCCTTTTTATATTCCTTTGTAATAGTACTGGTAGAGAAGAGAGCCTTAAGTGATTCCCACAGACCCCCTTAAATGAGGCTGCTAGCTAGCATGCTACATTGCTCACCTTCTTGAGGTTCGTTGGGTTGTGAGGGGACACCTGCTGACACATCATCAGCTGCTGATTCTGGTAGGGACAAGGACAACAACCCATTTACCATAATTAGATGAAACATAGTTCCTCTCACTGAGGATATCAGAGCTAGCAAACAAGTTGTATTTAACCACTCACTAACTAAACCCACCTTTCTTTGAGAAAAACTGTGTGACATACTGAAACCCTCTCTTCTGCCTGTCCTCTTTCTCCTTTCTTTCTTTCCTTTTCTGTGACCCAGACCTTGTTTTTGCAGACATACTTTTACTGCAGCCTTGACGCACTCTGCTGGCCTCGCCTCACCTGCTACGCGCCCCCCGGCCAGGTGGACTATACCATTTTATGCCGGGGGGGGGGGTTCAAATTAATTAGTCAAAATAAAGTAGGGACCGCTGAATAAATATACATTTCATAAAGACTAACAGACTGTTTAATGTCTTAAATGAGAAAAAATACTTCAAAGTAAAGTACTTGTGATTTTTAAACTTTATTTTTTTTATTCAACAGCTGTGGGCCCTTAGAATCTTCCTAATCTTTCACCGCTTTACGGCGCCCCTGGCTCGATGTACTGTTGAGGCTCAAATGCAACAACAGCTTCAACAGTAAATAAATAAATAATAATTTCGGGTGGCTGTGTCCACCGGAGTGAACAGCATGCATGACCTTTTTAAACAGTTGTCTTCTTTAGCAGAAAAACATTTTTCCTCATCCAAACCACATTGAAATAAAGGAAGACTGCATTATTCTCCTAACTGGGAGTCCTTTAGGTGCAAATGATGGATGTACTCAAATGCATTCATAAGGGGGAAAAGACGAAAGAGAAGTTGCTTTGTTTGTTAAATCTGCTGAAATCGGGCCAGTTTCTGTGATCTGAAGCAGATTCACTTCTTGGGACTGTAGTTAATGTGAAAGAGCTTGGAGGCAAACTGCTAAAATACACACACACACACACACACAATCTCTCTCTCTCACCTGCAGCTAGGTGGGACTCGTTGTGAAAACAAGTCTGACAACATCTTATTATCCATCCTTCCATTTTCATCCGCTTATCCGGAGTCGGGTCTCGGGGACAGTAGCCTAAGGTAGAAGAAGAAGAAGAAAATATCATTTCTATAGCGACTGTCAAGATAAAAATCACGAGGCGCTTCACAAAAACAAAAAGTGTAAATATATAATAAAGCATTTAGAAAATGTTTAAAAATATGTTTAAAATGAGCAAAAATAGACAATTGTGATTAAAAATGTTAAGAGAGAGAGAGAGTGAACAGGAAAGAGGGAAATCAGTGGATCCTGAGGAAGGTGGAATAGGTGGGGAGAGCAGAATAAAGAGAGAGAGGTGAAGAAGGTCATACAAAAGCCAGCGTGAACAAGTGAGTCTTCAGCTGCTTTTTAAAGGAGACCACTGAGTCCACTGATCTGAGGCTCAGGGGGAGAGAGGTCCAGAGTCTGGGGACCACAGCAGCAAAGTGAGAGGCCCAGACTTCCCTCTCCCCAGCCACTTGGGCCAGCTCCTCTGGAGGAATCCCAAGGCGTTCCCTGGCCAGGTGAGAGACATAGTCCCTCCACCGTGTCCTGGGTCTACCTTTAGGTCTCCTCTCGGTTGGACGTGCCCGGAAAACCTCACCAGGGAGGCGTCCAGGAGGCATCCTGACCAGATGCCCGAACCACCTCAACTGGCTCCTCTCGATGTGGAGGAACATTCTGAGCCCCTCCCGGATGACCGAGCTGCTCACCCTGTCTCTTAGGGAGAGCCCAGCCACTCTTCAGAAAAAACTCATTTTGGCCGCTTGTATCCGCGATCTCGTTCTTTCAGTCACTACCCAAAGCTCATGACCATAGAACACCATTATGTCTGAACATGGTGTTCATTATGGACAGTCCATGACTGGCACAGAAGTCCAATAACAAAACACCACTCGAATTCAGATCAGGGGGGCTGTTCCTCCCAACAACACCTCACCAGGTCCCTCTGTCGTTGCCCACGTGAGTGTTAAAGTCCCCCAGCAGAACGAGGGAGTCACCGGAAGGAGCGCTTCCAGCACCCCCTCCAAGGTCTCCAAAAAGGGTGGCTAGTCTGAACTGTAGTTTGGTGCAGAAGCACAGACCACAGTCAGAACCCATCCCCCCACACGTAGGTGGAGGGAGGCTACCCTCTCATTCACCGGGGTAAACCCCAACGTACAGGCACCAAGATGGGGGGCACCTAGCATGCCCACCCCTGCTCGGCGCCTCTCAGTGGGAGCAACTTCAGAGTGGTAGAAAGTCCAACCCCTCTCAAGGAAACTGGTTCCAGAGCCAGAGCCATGCGTTGAGGTGAGTCCGACTATATCTAGTCGGAAACTCTCAACCTCACACACCAACTCAGGCTCCTTCCCCACCAGAGAGGCGGCATTCCATGTGCCAAGAGCCAGCTTCTGTAGCCGAGGATCCGACCGCCAAGGTCCCCGCCCTCGACTACCACCCGTCACACACTGCACCCGACCCCTTTGGCCCCTCCGACAAGTGGTGAGCCCATGGGAAGGGGGACCCACGTTTCCTCTTCGGGCTGTGCCCGGCCGGGCTCCATGGGTGAAAGCCCGGCCACCAGGCGCTCGCCAACGTGCCCCACCTCCAGGCCTGGCTCCAGAGGGGGCCCCGGTGACCCACGTCCGGGCGAGGGAACACGGTTTACATTTATATAACTCATCATAAGAGGTGTTCGGGCTGCTCTTTGTCTGATCCCTCACCTACATCTTCTTAACGTTCTCTAAATACATGTTTTGAACACAGAAGATTTCCTGATTTCTGTCCTCTTTTTCACACTCATGAGAACTTCCTGCTGCATGGTGGCACAGTTGGTAGCTCTGTTGCCTATAGCAGCAAGAAGGTCGCAGGTTCAAACCCTGGCTGCAGCCTCCCAGCGTGGAGTTAGCTTGTTCTCCCCGTGCAATTTCCTCCAGTCTCCTCCAACAGACCAAAAACATGTCAGCTTAGCCAGCTGCATGGATCCACAGTTATATGTGCCTGCTAAAATAACCAAGCAGTAAATAAAAAAAGTCTCATGGATCCTCAGACTGTCTCGACGTGTCACCATGGTAACAGACAGGCGGACTTCCATCAGCAGAAAGTCTAAAGTCTTTGATCCACTAAAGAGGCTGAACAGAAATTGCGCAGCTTTTTTCTGCTCGCTCTGTCATGGTGGGACAGTCGAGTCTTTATCTGCCTGCAGGCACACTGAGCCTCCCGCGAAGACTCCAGGCTGCTGACAGAGGAGACTTTCAGACTCAAACATCCACTCTGAAACCTCCAGAGTCATAAAATAATGTGGATTTGGCAAAAAAGATTCTCTAATTTATGGTGTTTGAGTGACTTTTTAGTTAGTTTGATTTAGATTGTGCTGCAGAAGGAACATTCCAACCCAACTCAGCTTTACCACATCACAATTAATAAATCATTCACTCGGTTTTTTTACTGAGTGCATCAGCTGAATGTTTCTGTTCCTGTGTGCAGCCTAAAGGAGGAGCAGGTTTGTCTGATGACTTTTAGAGTCAATCCGGTTCCGATTAGCCACCAGAGCAAGCGCCTATAAGCTAAAACCTGCTGTTGTAGTGGCTAGCTGTTTGCGCAAGCTCATGCACGACTTGGTGCAAAGCGATCAAGATTTGACCAAAACTACTTAAATTCAGTGATTTCTCAGGAAGGTTTTTAAGCTCCGGTATGAAAGGTGGTGAGTGATGCTGGGTCTTTAATTTGACAAGATCTGGAGCCTCAAGAAGCCACATCCTGGATCCAATTAACAATTGTTTAATAATCATCTGATCCTAAATTCATAGAAACGGAAAACCTAAGAACTGATCTCAGTTCAGCACTGAGAACAGTGAATGCTAAAACAGGTAGTGCAGGTGTTTCACGAGTAGCAGCACATGTTCAAACTTCCTGCAGGACTTTGTGTTTTTGTGCATTTTGCACAGAGCTCACCCAGGGTCTTTTTTCAGCTTAGATTTATTCTCTAACTGGTGTTTTCCATCAACTCTAGTCTAACCAACAAAGCTAACAAAGCTAGCACGGTTCTGAGCTTCCCACTGGATTCAGCTGAGGAGACGTGTGAAAGGAGGACGCTGGTGAAGATGACCTCCATCTTAAAAAAAAAACTCCCACCCGCTGCATTCCACTGTGGAGACCACGGACAGCTCCTTCCGAGGCAGACTGAGACATCCCAGATGTAAAACAGAACGCTACCGTAGGTCATTCATCCCCTCTGCAGTTAGAGTGTAAACTCCTCAGTTTAACTGGTACTGGCATTATCCTGGTACTCAATAACACCAATGCAATACTCGGTGTAGAGAGGTAATTATTGTATGTGTTCAGTACTTGTACAATACCAGATTTACACGGTATGTCTGCTCCGCGCGGCGAAATTGCGTCATTTTAACAACTACGCCCCTCCACCGTGCCTCCACACGGCCCAAACTTTCCGCACCGCGCACCTAGAAAATTTTATAACCACGCGGACGGACGGACGCGGAAAAACATGGCGGACCGGCAAGAACTAGTACGGCAGAGGTTGGTAAATACAGACATGTGTATGATTCAGCTCTCAGAGATCACCGTGATCAACATGTTGTTAATAATTCTTGGAGAGAAATAGCTCGCACTGTCGGAAAAGACGAGGACGCTGTTAAAAATGCTGGAATGCCATGTTGTAAACAACAGTAATTCTTACTTCTACTACAGTTTAGTGTTGGATGCATACCGTAGAGCTCCATGCTGCCCCCTACAGTTTGGGAGAATATTGGCTCACCGCAGAGACGAGCCGCATGAACCATAAACGCTGCGAGTTGTGAAGCGCGTTCCATCCGCGAGCCGCATCACCGCGCGAAAAGTGAATGCGTCAAGCATAAACCAAGCTTCATGCTGCATGGTGTTGGAACCCCAAGTTTCTTTATATTCAGGGTTTTTGGTGGTCAAAGGTTACAACACTAGATTAATACCTTTGGGATTAATTTTCATCAAATTATTCTTTTAAATGTTGGTGCTGCTGTAACAAGTGAATTTCCCCACTGTGGCATCAATAAAGTCTATTCTATTCTATTCTATTCTATTCTAAATGCAGACTTGGTGCAGAAATATGTTTGTTGCACAAACCTTTCAGCTCTAATAAAGTGAGTCATGAACTTCTCTAGTTTTTCTCTGAGAGGAATAAACAGGGCTGGTCTCTCGTAACCATCATGATGTTCCCCGGGGCGAGTGTCATTTAAGAGCACGCCTTTCCCTGCACTTCAACTCTGGAGCGTTCACCTCTGCCAAGGCAGCATTCCACATTTGCTCTTCTTCTGCTTTTTTTTTTACTCTGGGTAGGATCTCTGAAACTGAGCTGAATGTCATTTATGAGAAAAAGCTTCAGCCCTGAACTCTGGTTCTGCACAGCGGCTCCAGTCTGCATCTGGACAAACAAGTTTGTGCCAAACGAGAAGAAATGGAGAAGTTATTCCTGATGTTTTGAGAGAAAACCTGAAGGTATGCAGAAGAAGTCAGGGAGCGTGTGAGTTAAAGGATTTCAGGGTGTGTTAGTGAGCCATCCCTTCTCACCTCTTCACCGCTCCTTCCTGGGCTCTGCAGACAGGACTGGGCCTGCACACTTGGATGGGCTTCTAAGACTCACCATGATGAGTCGTTAACTTAAAAAAAGATGGTGGGACATTAAAATTGCATAAATTATGACAAGTTGCTTGGACCTGGAAGTCATTCATGTTGTACAAGGATGTTACGTTTCTGTTGTGTTGCTTTTATCCATTATTGGATGGAGAATGTTTTGGAAATGAAAAGATTTTCCAGCATCTGTTTTAAAATATGAGGATCTTCTTCTAACATTTAATTATCCGAGTTGCTGGGTTTCAGAACTCTGTTTTTAACGTTTTCTTGGGTCAGAATCATCACCATGTGTGCAGCTCCACTAATCTTCTTCAGCTGCTTGCTCCTCTAATTCTGCGGTTGAACTTTCTTTTTTCATTTCAGGAACATTGGAAATAAAGAGGAAAAGATGTGTGCACTGTTTAGGAGCACAGTTGCAGATGTTTTCTGCATCAAACCTTTTACAGCATCTGGTTTTGTAAATAAATTGTAAATAATTTGCACCATTTAGCAAATGTTGATGGTGACAAACACCAATGATGACGTGTATTTAGTGGGAGTGAGAGAACATTTACGTTTTAGTCGTATAATCCATCACGGCAGGACGTGGAAAGCACATTTCATGTTTGCATTAAAACTTGTCTTTTTGCACATGTCTGCCTCTGCAACAGCAGCAAACAGCAGCTCAGCATCTGAGTCTGATGGGTTGCATTCTGGGATTCAGGAGAACACACACCTGAGGAGCTCCTGAACAGGAGGTGGGGGTGGGGGGGGGGGTAGTAGACTGAGCTGTCTACTAGCTCAGGATCAGGATTTCTTCGTGTGAAAATAAAACTGAACTAAAGGGAAATTCTACAGATGAACCAACTTATGGACTTCTTCAGACCTGAGGATGATCTGAATCCCAACCAAGCCCCCACAATGCGGGACAGAAATTGAAGCCAATGCGGAAGTGAAATAAACTGCAGTTCCAGCCTCATCCACTGGGGGCTGGTGTCAGAAGTGAGCAAATCCTCATTGACTCCCATGTTAAAAATACCAATGTCACAGCAGAAATTAACATGTTTACAGCCTGGTACCAAAACATGTTTTTGGTTTAAATGATCTAGATAACACTCATGACAACTCTGAGGGGGGTGAATTTTTTTTCTCACTCTTCTGTTTAAGTGTATTAAAAGCCTAAAATTCTGTATGAGCATCAGACCCACGTGACCACAGAGCTAGCTCCGGGGAAAGGCCTCAGTCTGAGCCTCGGCCTCGCCTTAAAAGTGCATGGGGAGAACACGCTAGCTTCACTCATGGACAGGGAGAACACACTAGCTTCACTCATGGACAGGGAGAACACGCTAGCTTCACTCATGCACTGACAGAACACGCTAACTTAAAGCATGCACGGGGAGAACACGCTAGCTTCACTCACGCATGGGGAGAACATGCTAGCTTCACTCATGCACGGGGAGAACATGCTAGCTTCATTCATGCATGGGGAGAACATGCTAGCTTCACTCATGGACAGGGAGAACATGCTAGCTTCACTCATGCACGGGGGAACACGCTAGCTTCACTCATGCACTGGGAAAACACACTGGCTTCACTCATGCACGGGGGAACATGCTAGCTTCACTCATGCACTGGGAAAACACGCTGGCTTCACTCATGCACGGGGAGAACATGCTAGCTTCACTCATGGACAGGGAGAGCCTGCTAGCTTCACTCATGCACAGGGAGAACACGCTAGCTTCACTCATGCACTGGGAAAACACGCTGGCTTCACTCATGCACGGGGAGAACACGCTGGCTTCACTCATGCACGGGGAGAACATCCTAGCTTCACTCATGGACAGGGAGAGCCTGCTAGCTTCACTCATGCACAGGGAGAACACGCTAGCTTCACTCATGCACGGGGAAAACACGCTAGCTTCACTCAGGGAACACAATAGCTTCACTCATGGACAGGGAGAATATGCTAGCTTCACTCATGCACGGGGAGAACACGCTAGCTTCACTCATTCACAGGGAGAACATGCTAGCTTCACTCATGCACAGGGGGAACACACTAGCTTCACTCATGGACAGGGAGAACATGCTAGCTTCACTCATGCACAGGGAGAACACGCTAGCTTCACTCATGCATGGGGAGAACATGCTAGCTTCACTCATGGACAGGGAGAACATGCTAGCTTCACTTATGCACAGGGGGAACACGCTAGCTTCACTCATGCACGGGGAAAACACGCTAGCTTCACTCATGCACAGGGGGAACACGCTAGCTTCACTCATGGACAGGGAGAATATGCTAGCTTCACTCATGCACGGGGAGAACACGCTAGCTTCACTCATGCACGGGGAAAACACGCTAACTTCACTCATGCACAGGGGGAACACAATAGCGTCACTCATGGACAGGGAGAATATGCTAGCTTCACTCATGCCGGGGAGAACAGGCTAGCTTCACTCATGCACTGACAGAACACGCTAGCTTCACTCATGCACAACACGCTAGCTTCACTCGTGCATGGGGAGAACACGCTAGCTTCACCCATGGACAAGGAGAACATGCTAGCTTCACTCGTGCATGGGGAGAACACGCTAGCTTCACCCATGGACAAGGAGAACATGCTAGCTTCACTCGTGCATGGGGAGAACACGCTAGCTTCACCCATGGACAAGGAGAACATGCTAGCTTCACTCATGCACGGGGAGAACACGCTAGCTTCACACATGCACGGGGGGAACATGCTTGCTTCACTCATGCATGGAGATAACACGCTAACTTCTCACATGCACATAGAGAACACTAACTTTACACATGGACAGGGAGAACATGCTAACTTAAAAAAGCTTGGGGAGAACATGCTAGCTCTACCCAGAAAGGCTACAGCTGGGTCTTCTGAACTTGCAATCTTCTTGCTGAGATGCCACCAACTTTTCCACCATGCAGCAACAAAATTATTATTCTATCATTTTATGCAAACACTTGAAAATGGCCGACATCCCTTTTGTGCGGCAGAAACAGGAACGTGAGAAAGAAAACGACTCAAAACTGACATATACTAAAATATTTCATGCATCTGAAGGAAGAGCAGCTCTGAAGCTCCTAGGCTCTACAAGATTAAGCAAATTCACACACCTGAGCACGTAATTTTTTTTTCAGTTGCTTTTTTTAACTTTGCCAACTGATCATGTTTCATAAAGGCAGATTTTCTGTGACTCATTTTCAGACTTTTACTCATGCACAAACTTGAATTTCTCCAATGACAGAAAGTAATGGAGTAACTGCTCTCATCGTCTCAGAGTTGTAATCGGTCTGATTATTATTAATGAATTCAAAGATCCTGTGATCGTCTCCAGCTTGGCTTTGTCTCACAGATGAAGTGTGGGAAGCTGCTGGAACCCCCGGACACACCCGGAGAGCCGATCCAACCTGCATCCCGGCATGTTCAGGCAGCCTTGCGCTTCACTTTGACACTGTGCAGTGCTTTAATAATTTTGTGTTGTTTTTTTTCCTGGTTTGACGGACGTTTATCTTGTCAGTTCCTCTGCGTTTGCAGTGCTGCATGCCCTCAGCTGTGGGTGCAAGCCAAGGGAATCTTTTCGCTCATTAAAAGAAGGATTAAACAGGCTGATGAGTAATGTCGCTAACCGCTGGAGTTCAGGGTGTGGCTGCTGGTCTGTCATTGTTCTCAGCTTTTTGCTACAGAACTGTTTAAGAAAGTGTCTCCCGACTGTTTATTTGATCCGTTTGTTTTGTTGTAGTTTACAGAATATTATCTGATCTAGACTCCAACTTCTGTCTAAACACTTTTCTTCATTTGTGGAAAAAATCTGAAGTTCTGACAGAATTACAGTATCTACGCTTTAGGGGAGACTTGGTGGTGGTTCCGCACACCTTGAAGCAACGTGAAGCGTGTGAAGCTCCAGTCTTAATGCAGGAGTTGATCAGAAAGTGCAGCTCCGGCTAGCTAAGGTGTGGCTCTGCAGGCTCGGTGCCTGAAGGCTGTTATCTTTGTCTCCACCTGCAAAAGCAGCTGGTGCAGGAAGGACACGTGTGAATGTGAACAGAGCAGGGGTTTATTTATAGATAAAGAACAAAATGTTCTTCAAAATCGACACGCTGAGCATTTCAGGCATTCAACGGTTTACAGTTTATTTCTGGACGGTTGCCGTTTTATGCCAGATTTAGTTCCTGAGGACTGAACCTTCAAAGTCCCCACCCTGATCTACTAATTGAGCACCAGAGCCATCATGCTCCTCCTGCAGGAGGTGGGACTACAGATTGATGGGCCTGTGTGGAGCACTGGAGACCCTCAGGGATTAAGGGCCTCAGACAACGGGATCTTTGGGACACTGAAGGTCCTCCTCCACACTAAGGTGGAGGTTCAAGGAGGAGACTCCAGAGGTTCTACCTCAGGTAATTCAGGGTCTTGTTCACCTGCGACAAGTAGGGAGAGCAACAGGAGGATGAAATCAAGAAAACCAACGGGTTAGGGACTAGAGCCACTGCTCCTCCACAAGAACCGGTCAGGATGCCTGCGGGACTCCTCTAAGGAAGTCCCACCAGAGGAGATGGCTGTATGGGAGGGGACTGTCCAGGCCTCCCTGCTAGGGGTTCCTGCTCATGTGACCTGGACCTGGAAAAGAGGATGGAGATCAGGTGACAGATCAATGGCACGAGCATTAAAATAACGTGACAGCACAAATGTAAAATACGCTGATAAATTCTGATCAAATTAAATACACAAATTAATTTCAGCTTCAAGAATAAAACCAGACCGTTGCAGTAGTCCAGCCTGCTGGAGATGAATGCAAGAAGGTCTTGTCTGGACATGAAATCTCTGAGTCGAGCTTTTTGATGAAGAAGATAAAACGATGATCTAGTCATGGCCTTAATGTGACCGGAGAAGCTGAGGTCTGAATCAGTTATGACACCAAGACTTCTAACCTGGGCCTGACCTGAGTGCTCTTCTAGAGCAAAGTTGAGCAATAATCTCCATCCATCCATCCATCCATCCATCCATCCATTTTCATCCGCTTATCCGGAGTCTGGTCGTGGGGGCAGTAGCCTAAGGCGAGAGGCCCAGACTTCCCTCTCCCCATCCACTTGGGCCATCTCCTCCGGGGGAATCCCAAGGCGTTCCCTGGCCAGGTGAGAGAAATAGTCCCTCCAGCGTGTCCTGGGTCTTCCTTTAGGTCTCTTCCCGGTTGGACGTGCCCAGAAAACCTCACCAGGGAGGCGTCCAGGAGGCATCCTGACCAGATGCCCGAGCCACCTTAACTGGCTCCTCTCGATGTGGAGGAGCAGCAAATGTTGGCTGGTGCCTTTCTCAAGCAGTCAACGGGCAATCAGGCGGGGTACACAGAGAGAGCCAGTCCATTACAGGGCAACACAGAGACACACAGGACAATTTAGACAGACCAATCAACCTAACTGTCATGTTTTTGGACGGTGGGAGGAAGCAAGAGCACCCGGAGAGAACCCACGCATGCACAGGGAGAACATGCAAACTCCATGCAGAAAGATCCCAGGCCGGGAAGCGAACCCAGGACCTTCGTGCTGCAAGGCAACAGCTCTAACCACTACGCAGCCCACATATTAAATCATGCTTATGAAATAAGTAAAAGGATGACACTATCTGTTATTAATTAGATGTAAGTAACTTATGAGCTGGTATCCTTAACTTTGACTGATGTCTAACTTCTGACTTCATGCCTCCTAAAATGACAACTAGGACCAGTCTAGTCAGGATTGTCACTTCATCTGATAATTATGAGAAACCATTTCAAAATTACAGATTCACAGTTAACATGACGAGAATGTGTCGCCTAAATGTGAGACAGAAACAAGCTTCTCTGAGAAATTCAGTTTTTTTTCTTAATTAGGATTTAAGAATTTAAGAATATACTTCATTCAACCAAAGTGTCAGAACTGGGCTCCCACTGTTATGAATGAATTTAAATTAATTAAAAAAAATTAATATTCAGGTAATATTAATGTGACTTTTATGAAGCATCTTTGTTTTATTTTCACTGCATATAATAATAATAATAAGAATAAGAATAATATTGTTGAGAAGAAGAAGGGTCTATTGCTCTACCTGACCTGCCAAATGACCCGAGGATGCATGACGACAACCTGTCCTTTATTTAATCTATTCTGGATTCTATTTACTCTCATTTGAACTGATGCTATTTACACACTGAATGTCCTGCTGCAGACTGAGGTAGAGGTTTGGGTGGAGCAGCTAGCATAAACAAATGAGAGAGAAGCACTAACACACACACACACATGCACACACACACATACACACGCACGCACACATGCGCGTGCACACACACACACACACACGCACGCACGCACGCACACATGCACGCACGCACACACACACGTAACTGGAGGAGCCTTTTTTTCCTCTATTTTCATTTATTCACATAAAGAGAAAACTAAACAATACACAACGGTAAATTACTAAAAGCAAAATGAAAAGGGGACAGAAAGAAGAAAAACATATGTTGTCTTCACCTTTTAACTCTAATAGTGCTAATACAAATGAAATAACAGTATAACTGTAAATGATAGTGATTACTGGAATGATAGGTTAACAAAATTTCAATCTATAAAAAATAAGAATAAAAACCCAAATTAACACAAAAGGAGAAGAATATTTACATACAAACTTGAATATTTAGACATATGCACATACACCCCCCCCCCTTTCCCCTCCCCTCCCCTATTCCCTCACTTGTTTATGTAACAGATTTATTTGAGTTCAGCATATAATTTTTAATCAGTTTTTTTTTAAAGAAAATATTGTTTTTGCATATTTGATTTCTGTACTCAATTTATTCCATATTTTTACTCCATATATTGAGATACAAGTCTTCATTACAATTAACCTATGCCTAGGTATTATAAATGATTCATGTCCTTTTAATTCATATTTACTTTGCCTTTTAATAAATATTTTTATTTAAACTCTCAGAAAGGTATTTTTTGTTTGCATTGTACATACATTTTAAGATATTATAGTCCACTAGGTCATGTAATTTAAACATTTTTAATTTGATAAATAATGGGATGGATCTCTGTAGCCACTTCTTGAGATGATTCTTATTGCTTTTTTTGCAGGATGTAAATTGAATTTGTATAACTTTTATATGTTGTTCCCCAAATTTCTATGCAATAGTTTATATATGGTATAATCAGTGAATTATGTAGTAAATAGGGAGTTAATATCCAGTGACCATTTTACTTTATGTAACATTGCGATTGTTTTAGCTATTTTAGTTTTGACACTGTTTATGTGTGGTTTCCAGGATATTTTTTAATCGATGACGGCTCCCAAAAAATTGACTTCCTTTACTCTTTTAATTTTGCTATCATCTATATTTAGTAAAGTTTTTTTCATTTAAATTTGTATTACCAAATATCCTCCTCCTTGAACGGTCACCTTATCGTGGTGGAGGAGTTTGAGTGCCCTAATGATCCTAGGAGCTATGTTGTCAAAGTGCCCCGGTAGGGTTTCCCATGACAAATGGGTCTTAGGTGAAGGGTGAGACAAAGAACGGTTCAGACGATCATTCATGGATGTAAATTCAAAGAGTCGGAGTACCCGGCCCGGCGGGTTACCGGGGTCCCACCCTGGAGCCAGGCCTGGGGTTGGGGTCCGTGAGTGAGCGCCTGGTGGCCGGGCTTTCACCCATGGGGCCCAGCCGGGCCCAGTCCGAACCGGATACATGGGCTCATCCAACTGTGGACCCACCACCTGCAGGAAGAACATGAAGGGTCCGGTGCAATGTGGATCAGGTGGCAAACCAAGGCTCCCGCCTTGGTGGTCTGATCCCCGGACAAGGAAACTGGTTTTTGGGACATGGAACGTCACCTCACTGGCGGGGAAGGAGCAGGAGCTTGTGGCAGAGGTTGAGCTGTACCGGCCAGATATAGTCAGACTCACCTCGACACATAGCATTGGCTCTGGAACCCAAGTCCTTGAGAGGGGTTGACACTCTCCTTTGCTGGAGTTGCTCCGGGTGAGAGGCGGAGGGCTGGGGTTGGCTTTTTGTTAGCCCCAAGACTCTCTGCCTGTGTGTTGGGGTTTACTCCGGGAGACGAGAGGGTAGCTTCCCTGCACCTTCGGGTCGGGGAACGGGTCCTGACTGTTGTTTGTGCTTATGGGCCAAATATCAGTTCAGAATACCCACCCTTTTTGGAGTCCCTGAGAGGAGTGCTAGATAGTGCTCCATCAGGGGACTCCATTGTTCTGCTGGGGGACTTCAATGCTCACGTGGAGCAATGACAGCTTGACCTGGAGGGGTGTGATTGGGAGGAATGGCCCGCCTGATCTGAACTCAAGTGGTGTTTCGTTATTGGACTTCTGTGCTAGCCGCAGTTTGACCATAACGAAAACCATGTTCGAACATAATGCCCATCGGTACACTTGTTACCAGGACAGCCTAGGTCGCAGGTCGATGATAGACTTTGTAGTCGTATCATCTGACCTGTGGTCGTATATTGTGGACACCCGAATGAAGAGAGGAGCGGAGCTGTCAACTGATCACCACCTGGTGGTGAGTTGGATCAGATGGCAGAGGAAGATGCCGCGTAGACCTGGCAGACCCAAACGCATAGTGAGGGTCTGCTGGGAATGCCTGGCAGAAGAACCTGTTAAGACGGTCTTCAACTCCCACCTCCGGCAGAGCTTTGACCGCATCCCGAGAGCAGTGGGGGACATTGACTCCGAGTGGGCCTTGTTCCACTCTGCGATTGTTGAGGCGGCTGTTGCTAGCTGTGGTCACAAGCTGGCCGGTGCCAGTCGTGGTGGCAACCCCCGTACCCGCTGGTGGACACCAGAGGATCGGGGTGTCGTGAGGCTGAAGAAGGAGGCCTACAGGGCGTGGCTGGTCTGTGGGTCTCCGGAGGCAGCAGACAGGTACTGGATAGCCAAGCGGGGTGCAGCAGTGGCAGTTGCCGAGGCAAAATCTCGGGTGTGGGAGGAGTTTAGTGAGGCCATGGAGAAAGACTATCGATCGGCTCCAAAGAAGTTCTGACAAACTGTCCGGCGCCTCAGGAGAGGAAGGCAGCAACTCGCTCACACTGTTTACAGTGGGGATGGGGAGCTGCTGACGTCAACTGGGGTTATAGTCGGACGGTGGAAGGAATAATTTGAGGAGCTCCTCAATCCCACCTATGCGCATTCCGAGGAGGAACCAGAGCCGGGAGACCTGGGGATGGACTGTCCAATTTCGGGGGCAGAAGTTGCTGAGGTAGTCAAACAACTACACAGCGGCGGAGCCCCGAGGGCGGATGAGGTTCGTCCTGGGTATCTCAAGGCTATGGATGTTGTAGGTCTGTCATGGTTGACACGTCTCTCCAACATTGCGTGGTCATCGGGGGCAGTTCCTGTGGAGTGGCAGACCGGGGTGGTGGTCCCCATCTTTAAGAAGGGTGGCCTGAGGGTGTGTTCCAACAATAGGGGGATCACACTCCTCAGCCTCCCTGGAAAGGTCTACTCCAAGCTACTGGAGAGGAGGGTCCGATCGATAGTTAAATCTCCGATTGAGGAAGAGCAATGTGGTTTTCGTCCTGGCCGTGGAACTGTGGACCAGCTCTGTACCCTTGCAAGGGTGATGGAGGGGGCATGGGAGTTTGCCCAACCAATCCACATGTGTTTTGTGGATTTGGAGAAGGCTCATGACCGTGTCCCCAGGGGCACCCTGTGGGGGACGCTCCAGGACTACGGGGTGGGAGGCTTTCTGTTAAGGGCCATTCAATCCCTTCACCAGAGGAGTGAGAGTTTGGTCCGCATAGCCGGTAGTAAGTTAGACCTGTTCCCAGTGTGGGTTGGACTCCGCCAGGGCTGCCCTTTGTCACCGGTTCTGTTCATTACCTTTACGGACAGAATTTCTAGGTGAAGCCGTGGTGTGGAGTGTGTCGAGTCTGGTGGCAGGAGAATCTCATCTCTGCTTTTTGCGGATGATGTGGTCCTCCTAGCTTCATCCAGCTCTGACCTTCAGCTCTTGCTGAGTAGGTTCGCGGCCGAGTGTGAAGCGGCTGGGATGAGGATCAGCACCTCCAAATCTGAGACCATGGTTTTCGACCGGAAAAGGGTGGCTTGCCAACTCCGGGTCGAGGGAGAGGTCCTACCTCAAGTGCAGGAGTTCAAGTGTCTCGGGGTCTTGTTCACGAGTGAGGGTAGGAGGGATCGGGAGATCGACAGGCGGATTGGTTCAGCATCTGCAGTGATGCGGACGCTGAGCTTATCTGTCGTGGTGAAGAGGGAGCTGAGCCAGAAAGCCAGGCTCTCAATTTACCGGTCGATCTACGTCCCAGTCCTCACCTATGGTCATGAGCTTTGGGTAATGACCGAAAGAACGAGATCGCGTATACAAGCGGCCAAAATGAGTTTCCTCCGTAGGGTGGCCGGGCTCAGCCTTAGAGATAGGGTGAGGAGCTCGGACATTCGGGAGGGACTTGGATTAGAACCACTGCTCTTTCGGATCGAAAGGAGTCAGTTGAGGTGGTTTGGGCATCTGGTCAGGATGCCTCCTGGATGCCTCCCTTGTCCTGCTGGCAGGAGGCCCCCGGGTCGACCCAGGACACGTTGGAGACGTTACATCTCCAATCTGGTCTGGGAACGCCTTGGGGTCCTGCCGGAGGAACTGGTGGAGGTGGCCGGGGAGAGGACGGTCTGGAGCTCCCTAGTTGGGATGCTGCCCCCGCGACCCGGACCCAGATAAGAAGAGGAAGACGACAACGACGACGATTACCAAATATCATAAAACATGATTTATCACTATTTAATGAAAGTTTATTTCCATCAAACCACAATTTTATTTTTTGCAACTTTGTATCACTTCTATCATTTGTTCAAAATTATCTCCAGAATAATAAAAAGTTGTGTCATTTGCAAATAAAATGCATTTTAATATATTAGATTTATAAGCAACATCATTTATATAAATAATAAATAGTTTAGGGCCTAATACCAACCCTTGTGGTATACCACAACATTACATAAATTGAATTTATTGTTGTTTATTTGCACAAATTGCTGTCTACCACTTAAATAACTAGTTATCCATTTTAGGGCCATTCCTTTGATGCCATATTTACTAAGTTTTTGAAGAAGAATTTCATGATCCACTGTACTGAATACCTTTTTTAGGTCAATAAAAATACTTCTGAAATGGTTCTTTTTATCAATGGCTTCTGATATTTCTTCCGTTAATGCCATTAGTTCCATGGAAATCGAATGATTAGTTCTAAATCCATACTGACTGTCATTAAGAATATTTTCTTTGATCAGGAATTTGTCCAACCTGGTACTATATAGTGTTCTAAAATTTTACAAAATTGTGGCGGTAAAGATATTGGTCTGTAGTTGGAAAAGATGTGTTTGCCTCCACTTTTGTGAATTGGTATGACTTTTGCAACTTTCATCCTGTTGGGAAATGTCCCTGTTGCAAAAGAAAAATTACATATATAAGTAAAGGGATGAATAATATTTTCTAATATTTTTAATTAATATTATGTCTAGATTGTCACTGTCAGTAGTTCTTTTACTGATGCATTTTCTTACAATATTCCTTATTTGATCGCTAGTTACTGGACTTAAAAATATACAATTTTTATTGCTTTTTATTTTTTTGCCTACATCGACCCAGGACACGTTGGAGAGGTTACATCTCCAATCTGGTCCGGGAACGCCTTGGGGTCCTGCCAGAGGAGCTGGTGGAGGTGGCCGGGTAGGGGATGGTCTGGAGCTCCCTAGTTGGGATGCTGCCCCCACGACCCAGACCCGGATAAGCGGAGGAAGACGACGACGACGCCTACATCATAAGCGGTTCTTTTTGGAATGCTGTTTACCAAGTTTGGTCCCACATTAGTAAAAAACACGTTAAAATCATTCACTGTTGTACTGGTTTCACATAATTCAGACTTATTTATTATCATTAATTATTCATAATTATTTTCAAAATAATTTGGAGCAGTTGAGACTGTTTTTTTCCTTTTAATGACGCTATTTATTATTCCCCAAGTTGCTCTGACATTGTTTTAGTTTTTTTCTAGTAAATTGCTATAGTAATCTGTTTTTACTTTTTTATTATATAAACTATTTTATTCTTATATTTTTTGTACACTGTAAAAAAGACAGCCTCAATAAGTTATTTCAATTTGTTTTTCCTATTTCACCTAAATCTCCCTGTTAAATTTTAATTATTAAACTCAATTTTGTGTGTTTTGATATTGAAGCATTGAAATTACTTGTTATTTCAACAAATGACAAAATTTTCCTCATTCTCGTGCGTTCAGTTAACTTAAAACAACAATTTCTAGATAAAAAATGGCCCTGCCCACCGTGAAAGCTGGAGTGGGTGAGGTGTATTGTGGGTAGTCATGTTCTTAGTTATTTTGTTCTACTTTGAGGTGTTTTTGCACGTTTATGTGTTGTTCTTAGTTTTTGTTTTGTTTATTGTTTCAAAGGTGGAGTTATTTGTTGTTGTCGTGTTGGCACCGAAAGTGCGGTTGTGGGAATAATAACGCTGTGCCGTTTCGCTCCACTGCGCTAAATAAAGTTGTAGTTCTCGCTAAATGCCCAGGACTCAGCTCCTTGTGTTGTGTGAGGCGTGAGTTAGCCAGCATTTTTCAGCGTTGTTAGCTTCCTGCTTCACTGTTATGCTGCTGTTTAGATAACAAGAGTTCAAACAATTAATCCATTTGTTTGGTTAACAAAATCTTTTCATTTGAATGGACAACCATACATGTCTAACTCAAATTTATAAGTTAACATAATGAAGAATTGTGTATGTTTAACAAGACAAAATGATTTTTCCACTTTGTAATCTAACAAGATTTTTTGTTTCGACTCACAATATAATATTCACACCAAGCGTAGTTATTATTTATGATATTTGTACAACTTGACATAGAGTTGAAAGAACGTGTTCATTTAAGTTGACGTGACTCGAGTTTTTAAGGCAGCTGTTGAACTTTCGTTTTTAAGTTATTCTGGCCTACAATTTATTACAGTGTATCTATTTTCAGCTTCACTTGTTCTTAGTTTTAATAAGCTTCTATATAAGGTATTTTTCTTCTTACAGGCCTTTAGTCATCCATGGTTTCTTGCTCCTTTATCTTTTTGTTAGAATATTTGTTTTACAGTTTTTATCATATTGACTACTGTAACAGAATGGAATGACTCTTATTTTTCCCTTCTTTGCTCAGGACTAGTCTGCATGAGACATGGTCTCAAGGTCTCATGCATTTCTTCTAACCTGCTTATTTTCAGCTCAACAGAAGAATGAAGAATGGACTCTTTTCTTTTAATTAATCAAAGAACTCTATTTTAATAAAGCTAATCCATCAAAGTGTTAGTCAATAATAAGATGTGACCGACCTGCAAAATTAAAATATTAATTACTTTATTATGATCCTATAGAATATAATAAGTAATATGACTTTAAGTGTTCCAACAGGACTGATCTCACGTAGTGTTAAAAAGACACAACACATTACTTTCACTGATCCAATCAGAATCTTACAGATCTGACGGAGGCGTGCTTCTGACGGTGTTCAGTAAATCTGTCCTCTTTCCATTCGACAATAAACCATAACATCCGAAGTATAAAACTAGGCCACGTCATCTCTAACGCCAGTTCAAAGCGTTCCAGAGAAAGTGACGGAGTGGCCAATCCTCATCTAAAATCTTTAACTGAAAGAACCAACGACATGCTGAAAAATCCAGTCGCTATAACAACCAGCGGCAACAGCTCCTTTCAGAACAAAAGCTCAACCATCCAGACCCAAGGCTTGGGACTTACCAGACGCCAATAACTTGTCGTGTGCCCAGAAGTAACTCAAGACGGGTTTGATCGGAACCGCGGCTTTTCCTACCGGCTCGGTTCCAGAGAGGGTTCACTGGACCTCAATATTCCTGATCTGCAGAGGGCTTCCGCTAAGGGTAGGTAGGCCGGCATGATGGTGTCTCATGTGTTTCTGAACTTCCGAACCAAAGCTTAATGCAAAACATCTTCAGTTCCCATCAGAACAATCGCTTCTTTGGATTTGCTGGTTCTGATTTAACATCACACGTCATCCATCTACCGTCTCATCCATTTGAGTTACACCATACATTTAGTTTAAAGTCAGTCTAGTTTAATTCATTAGTAATAAAATTCCTAACTTTTAAACCTGACTCTCTCTCTTCTGTTGTCTCTGAGTGAATACGAAGCGGTTATCTAATCCCTGCAATAAAAAGATCCAATCTTCTGGTTTAAATAACCCTGCGATCCATAAGGAGGATTTCATATTTCCTATGGAATCCCACGCCTTATGGCTTATTAATTAAATGTAATTCTACTTCATTACACTACACAATATTCTTAGAAAGGAAATTTAAGCCAAATTCACATCTTTAACATACTTCATCCCAGTTTTGTTGTTCTAAGTCTCTGTTTGGTGCATATAGCTTTTTGTGACCTACCCCTTATGAGTTTTTCCATTTTAAGTTTCATTGTTAGTTTTTGGCGCATGCTTACACCTGTTCAGGTAAATGTTGGAGTGAGTTATAAACTAACTCTTTAGTTTTCTCGGCGTTTCAACCAACCTGTTTAACTGGTTTAGACGTTTGAAGTAAACTGTGGAGACTGTAAAAATCAGATTATGATGTTTGCGAGTGTAAAACCAAATGGCTGCTGCAGCTCACCGATCCTGTGACAGAGGCCTAACTGTGCAGCAGGTGACATGGATATGCCTCCAGGGGACGGGAGGGAGTGGCCACCTGAGCCCACTGACACCTGAACCTATCTGGGTCAGTGGTCACATGACGCTGAGCCTGGAACAGAAAGCCTTTGTTAGTGCAGGAGTTTATCCTTTAGTCACCTGGCTTCTCACACTTTAGCACAAACTCATGATTAAAACTTGTGTTTTTACAGCTGTGCAGGGACTTTTTTTATGTCAATAAAAATAGTCTTTTGGATGCATTTAAAGTAACGGGGACTAACTGTTTTATTAAAGAGCAAGTCACCCCCTACCAGAGTCTGACTCCACTCCCACTTCCTGTTAGAAAAATGCAACAAATGCTGTTGCCTGGCAGACTGAGAGGGCGGAGCCGCTAACAAATACACACACACACACACACACACACACACACACACACACAGGCTCACAAAGACACTGTGATGTCATAATGTACCTCCTGACCAATAGCGAGTTTTTACCTGCCAATTTTAGGCAGAATACTACAATTTTAACTAAGATGCACTTAAGTGCCAAATTATTGACTACATGTGTCTGCAGTGTGACTAAACACTCATGAGTTGATTTGGGGGTGAATTGCTCTTTAAGGAGACAACAGACCAGAGAGAACCTCCCTGGCCTGCTGCTCCTCAGCAGCTTTTGTTTTTGATTGTTAAGTTTTATGTAACAACTTTGGTGGAAGCTTAAAACTCTCTGTGTTTAACCGTTCGCCCTTTTTAGGGGTAAAGGACACTTTACCCCTTCGCTTGTTTTAATTAAGACATCACTCAGAAATTAGGAAAAATAATGTGATGGTCTTTCGTGGTTTTTGTTTTAATTTGGTTAATATGAGAGTTTAGTTGTTACTCGTTTTGCGTTGCTACTGATGTGTCTTGTTAATCTGTGTTTTGAGTTTATATTTATGTAAATAAATGTTGTTTTGTTACTTTTAATACGAGAACATGCATCCTCATTGTTACTCCAGGCCCCCTAATTACAGAAGGAGTGACACAGTCAGGGAGGCCGGGGCGAATCATGACAAGACAGCCTGGATCGTAATAAATGGGGGCTTGTCCGGGATTTTTAAACAACATCAGACCATGAAGGAATGCAAAAATCCCCTGGTGGTGGTATTTTAATGGTGTTTTATTTGTTTTAAATGATTTAAGTAAAAGATGACTTGTGGATGACTGGCGGGTGCTTCTGGAGGCTCCGCCGGAGCATCCACTGCTGGATGGGCTCTCAGAAGCTTCGAGCCTGATCCAGCCCAAGGAAAGGAGGATAAAAGACGTGGATCCAGAGATGACCCCCACAGGCGGGCTCAGAGGCTCTCCCTCTTTAGGGAGAGACCTGTTTGTTTTCTTTTTTTTAGTGTTGCACTTAGCGGGTTAGTGTTGGTGATTTGTTTCACCATCTCGGGAGCACCCCAGGAAGGGCAGGGGCTAACCCCCCTCTCTTTACTGGTTTGTATGTGTGTATGCGCATGTGCTTAATCTGCCCGCCCGCGCCGTGCATGAAGACCAGGGATTTTAGATAGCCTGTTTTATTGTTTTATCGGGGGCTCTCTTGTTTTGATGTGATTAAAGAAAAAGTTTTAAAAGTTACTATTGTGTCCTTAACTAACTTTTATCCTTTTTCTTTCGTTTATGGGTGGGGGTGTCATGGCAGCCAGCCTGAAGTGGGGAAAAAGCAGCCAGGATCACTCAGCTCTGGTGATCGGCCGGACACCGCCCCTCCTCCTCCTCCTCCTCTCTTCCAGGCTGCTGAGGAGCACAGCTGAGCTGAATCCATCTGATGACCAACACCTGGGATAAAAGAGCTGTGCCTTCAGCAGTCTGGGAGACAGCAGTGCAGGGGTTCTGCTGTTCTCCATGATTTGTTTTGTTTTAAACCCTTCGTTTGTTTGTTCGTTCGTTCCTTCGTTATGATGAGTTTAACTTTTAAAGTTTAAACTCTTGAGTGGTCCTGTGGGATCTTGTGTTCGTGTGTTCGTTTGTTTTAAAGGTTAACTTCGTTCGTGGAATATGATTGAAGTCGGTTTTAAACACTTTTGTTTTAACCAGGTGTTTTAATAGTTGATCATTCGTCTTTTAATGTTAACCTTTTCGAGAATTTGTGTGTGTTGCATTATCTTTATAATGCTCGTCGTCTGTTTTGCTCGTGTTTTAGAACCTTTTTATAACAATGAAACCCTTTTAATATCCCCTGTCCAGTTCTTATGTCATCCCCATCCTTCACATTTTACCATCTCACGTCGGGGACGTAACAAGTGCTTTTTTCCATGGCTGATTTGTTACATAATGAGACTTTACAGCAGAACGTCTCAGTCCGTCAGTCAAGCCAGTGGGTGTGACCTGCAACACCATTGGTTAATCCTTCAACATTGTTTGGATTTCTGCTCACCGTGCATGACCGGACAGTTTAAGGTAGTTCTCTGTCATAGCTTCCTAGCTCAATGGTCATGAAAGATGGCGGCGTTGCCTGAAATGACTTTAGCTCTGTTTTCTTTGGCGGATCAAATGAAGTTGAATAGTTTGTCAGTAGACGATATTTTGAGTTGTTTGGATGGCATTTTTGAAGCATTTGGTTCGATACTTTGTGAGCGATTGCTTTTGTCTGACTGAATCAGCAGCCAATGGCACACAGGCTCCACCCCGTTTGTCTTTACTGACGGTGTTGGATGAAAACTGATATTAACTTTATTAATGTCATAAACGAAGCTTCATCCATTTACTCTGTGATAGAGAACAGGCCATTGCAGCTCTAACAGGGAGGGGGTTTTGGGAGGTTTGACCTTGCCTTGGTGCCAGGTCCTGGTGCCAGTCCCCTTATCAGTAGAACTCCCTTGAGAAAGTCCAGACCGCTTTGTTGATTTAGAAATGCACCTGGCGTGTCTTTCAGGCTTCCTGCCTGAGAGTCTGTGAGGAATGTCGAATGTGTGTGTGTGCTCATCTTTTATGTGTGTGCTTAACAAAAGGCTTTTGGAGGGCGTCTGCCCGATGACAGCCGACTGGTGTGTATATTTTCCTCTCCACTTTGCAAAGTCTAAATTGATTGATGGTTGATTATTGGTATTGGTTTTGATCAACTGATTACTACAACCCCCTGTGCTTTGAACTTTCCCTAAGGCAATCCTGGATTGATGAAATTACCCAACAGACAGACTGAGATGTTCTGCTTCAGTCTCATAATTGTCTAGTATTTCTTCATGTGGATATTTATTTCATAATATCTTATTTATTTATTGAATTTTGAATACTTTTGTGTTCCACAGAGGAGGACCATAATAACCAGACTTGTAGAACCTTAAAAACCCTGAGATTTAATTCAATTCAATACAAGCGAAGCTTGGTAAATAAACAATATATCCATTAAAACAAAGAGCCGCTGGATCGCTCTTTTGTTGCCCGCTGAAGGCTTGAAGCCTGGAGGCTCTGTGGGAATATTACTGAACAGCGGCTACGTTGATTTTCACTTTTGGGAGCAGGAGGGCCTGGAAACTCAATAATGGGAGACGGAAATCTGAGATTTAGGCCAGTGGGGTGTTTGTGGTCTTTTAGAAGAGTTTTTAAAAGTGTGACTGAAGCTTTTCCTTCTCTTTGCTTTCATCCTAACGAACATCTGTAGCTGACTTCCTGCCTTTCCTCAAAAAAAGTCAGTTTGTTTAGATATTTGATCAATAAATGTGATCATCATGCAGCAGCACGTTCCCATAAAACTGTTAGTTTCACACGATTGTCTCAATTTCGGCTGATTCTTTCTTTTTGCACCAAGTTTTAGCAAAAGCTAGAGTCCAAACGCAGAATAAGACAGGAGATGAGTCAGTAAATTAAACAAAGTAAGCACTCAGATTAGAGCCAAGGTGATGTCACAGCTACAACAGGAACTAATGATGGCCGAACAGGTGAGGAGGAGCAGAGGTGATGAGAGGTTCTGCAAGATTAAACAGGAACCAACCAGAAACCAGCAGGAAAACATCAAATAAGCAAGAATAAATGTCTAAATTTGAGCCAGAGAATGTGTGCGTGCACTTTTCAGCAAAGATGTGTCTTCATGCGTTTAAGTTTCCTAGAGAGAAGGAAAGAAAAGCTGCACGACTAGCTTTAGTTTTACAGATTTGTGTGCACTTGTTTCTCTGGAGGACATTAAAACCTGCACGCAGCTTAAGTTTAAGTTGATGTTAATAACCAACGAGACACAACTCCACTCAGGGAGATTCGTCAAGTAACGAGGAGTCCTGGGAGCAATAAATCAAATCATTTCTTAACAAATGAAATCATCCCGAGTGAATTCAGGCTGTGGCTTTGATTAGAGCCTGGCACCATGCAGCTCTGGTATGTGGTTTAGTGAGGGTGTGGGCGGTTGTTCGATACAACAAACAGCCTATCTGAGCCTTCACCCGGGAGGAGGTGAAAGGAGCAGGGCAAAATGTCTCCTCTCAGCCACGCCCTATACCAGCTCGGCGTCCCTCTGGGACAAACACCGGCTCCAGGGTCATCCCTGACTGGAATCCTGGAGCGATGAGGACAAATCTGTCCCTCAGACCTCAGGGTCATCATTTGTTCCTCCGGGTGCCGCTGCAGACACCTCATCGTCCCTCTCATCTCACACCCTGGCCCAGCAGAACTCCTAAAGGTCATCCATCGCAACAAACACGCCAGGATCTAGAGTGTGGTGGTCTGGCGCCCTCTAGCGTTGCAGAGGCAGCGCGACACCTGTCGTGCGCCTTTTGTCCCCAGCTTCTCCTCTATGGGAAGGTCATGAAAGGAGCAGATGACGCACAGCTGCGTCTGATGTCGGACAGCTCCGGTTTGAACCGCGCCTGGAGCAGCTGAGTGAGTTGTAGCGGGGCCGCGGCCGCACAAAGGGGCTATTGTTGTATGCATATGCCCCTCGGTGGAGTAGTTGCTCTTTAAAGCTGCTCCAATCGCTGCGCATAGCTCGAGCCACGGAGGGCGGGGTTTGGACACCCCCCCTCCCCCGTAGCTCACACGGTCCCATTGACGAGACGGTGAGGAACCGAGCGGCGGACTTCTAGGAGCTGCTGGCAGACCCGGGTGCGAGAGGGGTCGGAGGAGGCCCGGGTGTGAATCACGCGCGGCTCCGGGAGGTCACGGTGTGGACAGGTATGAGACCGGTGGCCCGTTACCGGGTGAAGGAGATGCTAAGACCTTGATTCACCAGACTACCCACAGGCCCGGCCCACTTCAGCCCCTCATGGATGGATCCCGCCGGAGCTGCGCTCATGGACTACAAAGCCAGTGTGCGTCCGCACCGATCCGGGAGCCCCTCCGCCCTCTCCTCCTGACACCGCCGCTCCACCCGGGCAGACCATGAGGGTGGCCGCTCGGTGAATCGGCCCCTTCTCTCGGGTTCGAGGTTTTCTACGTGTGTTTATTTATCTGAGATTCCTTTGTGTCAAAGGGCTGACCACAGCGTGCGCAGAGGGCGGCGGAGTGGCGACGCGGGGGCTCTGTGGTCGCGCGCATCTGCTGTCTTTGTGGCCGGGTCGAGATGGCAGGCGGCCGGCCGGAGGCGCAGGACCACCCGCCGGAGAACGGCTTCACCCCGCTGGAGCGTCCCGCGCCCCGGCTGCTGCAGCACATCGACGGTTGCGTGCTGCCGGCTCTGGGGGGGTTCGGGAAGCACCAGAAGCAGCTGGTGGTCCTGACCTGGATCCCGGCGTTGTTCATCGGCTGTAGCCAGTTCTCTGATTACTTCTTGCTGGCGCAGCCGCACGGCACGTGCGTACAACCTCTGGGCAACGACAGCAACTGGACTGGGTCGCCGCTGCAGCCGGAGTGGACCAGCGGAGCGGCCGCGCCGCAGCTCAAGGGCAACGGCACCGGGGAGGGGTTCGGCGACGGCAACGGCATGCTGTGTGCCTGCGAGGAGCGGAGGCTGGAGCTGCAGACGGGACTCACTCAGAATGTGGTTACCAAGGTAACAGATGGCTCAGCAGCATCATCAGCATCCCGCGTGCTCATCACATTCTGCAGAGTGCAGTCTGAGCTGGAGGAGAGGCATTCTGATGCCTGTACGTAAAACGATCGTTACAGAATAAAATGATATTTATAGTGTTAATGTTCCGGACTCGCCTGATAGTTAGGCGCCTAAAACGGAAGAGAAAACACCAGAAATAAAATAACAACTGCGTGCAAATTAAAGGTGCTAATGTTTTAGGGCATCTCTATTTAGCAACCTAAAACAACATATTTTCATTTATATTGGACCAGAAACATTTCAGCAAACTTTAATTAAAGTAACTGAAACATTTTAGTAAATAAACACAAGAAGATCCTGACACATGAATCACAGTAAATCTGCAGCCAAAGTAAACGAGCTTCTGTAAAAGCTTCCTGAACTGTTCTCAGATCAGTCTACTGGCCTTTAGCTCCAGGTCTGCAGATAAAGTAAAAGTTGTGGCGTTCTGCTGAGCAGCAGTGGTGCGTTCACTGACCCAGACCGGAGAACTATTGATTTCTGTTACCAGCTCGCAGGCTTACACACACACACACACACACACACACACACACACACACACACACACACACACACACACACACACACACACACACACACACACACACACACTAATATGACAGAATGCCTAGTTTCTAAGGGATTCATCTCCATATATTTTATTTATTTTTAGGTTTTTGGATCAAAAGCAGACTGACGCTCTCCTGTTTGTGTTCTAGTGGAACCTGGTGTGCGACTCGGCCTGGAAGGTCCACATAGCCAAGTTCTCCCTCCTCGTGGGCTCCATCTTTGGCTATCTAGTGATGGGCGTCATGGCCGACTGGTACGTCTTAATAAAATATGACCTTCAGCGTCACAGCTCGAGTTTTGCACCAAATTAAACGTTCTAATAACTACATTTTGAAATGAGGACAGAGTTTTTTACCGATGCTGCTGCTTTGATGGAAACTGGTTCTATTGTTGTTTCTGTCTCGATAACAACGATTCAAAAAGCTGCCGGATTTCTCTCTTAATTCGTGGATGGTTTGATTTTAATATTGGGTTTATACTTCATGTATTTTTTCAGAATAAAATGTTAAAAGTGATTAAATAAGCACGTTTAGCCCCACCGATCTGCTCAGGAATCTGAGCGTGGTTTACATGAAAACAGGATTTAGCTGACTCTTTTGTTGCCCACCCACAAATGAAACATTAACGTCTTTTATTTTATTTGCTGCTCTGAAACCCAAAACTGTTTGTGCAGAAATGTGAAGGAAAACTGGTTTGTTTGTCAAAACGACATTCAGGATAAATTCTCACCGTGCTCTGTTTACAGATGTTAAAGGAACATAAAACGGCTCTAAGCCTTTCCACTGTCGTCGAGTTTGCATCTCAAAGTTATTTTTAGATAAATTCCAGCTAGTCTCGACCTCTAGATGCTTTCTGCTCGTTCATGAATGCATGATGCAAAACTGACGAAGGAATAACGTCATAATCTGCATCTACAGAAAAGCTTCACACAGAAACGCCTCAGAACAGCTGGATTATTCTTGCAACAACGATCTGTGTTCAAATGATTTGCTGCAAAAAAAATTAATGCATGGAGGAAACCAGAAGATGCAAACAGTGAATAAAAGAAAACTCTGCAAGAATCACCTGTTCCCAAGTGTTCAGATTAATAATCTGCCCTTTCCTGCATAAACTACAGTATTTGGTTTGCATTGTGAGTTTTGTGATCAGATCATCCAGATTATTGTTAGAACCTGCTGATCAGAGGTGAAAATGCCTTTGCTCCAATGCTTTTAGCTTAAAACAACATTTCATGAAATGTTCCTGTTAATAGTAGGATGCTGAGGGATTATTTTCCAGATAATCTTATAATCTTAATCACTGGAAAAGACTCAGATTTGATCTGTTAGTGATAAAATATTAAATATTCAGTCAAATTAATCTTCATAAACTTGTCAGTTAACTGTTGGACCAAACGAGCAGATCCACACATCCTTGGATCTGCCTCATAATCCCTGGTAATCCACACAGGTTTTACTGGGAACCATTTGAAACGAGACAAGTCCAAGGCTTTCCCAGAAAACTGTAACTGTGAGGAGAAACGGGATCGTCACAGATTTGTTTTCTGCACACTGAAAACGACTCAACACCAAGAGCGAGCCTTCAGAGCCGTGGAGGTCCGGCACTTGGATGAATTAAGGTTTTAATTTAGAGGTCAGGTCTGCAGCCTGCAGGCCACCCCAGTTGCATCATGGGAAAAAAAGTTGCTTTGTTGTTTCAGGATCAACAATAGAAACCATGACCCGCTGACCCCGCTGTCGGAACCAGGAAGTTGACAGACTTTGAAGGAAATGATGCAGCAGAATGATGTCTGACTCCTCGTCCCTCTGTTGTTTCTAAGGTTTGGTCGACACCCCGTCCTGATCCTCTCGGTGCTTTTCATGCTGGTCTTCGGTCTGAGCGTCGCCTTCTCTGTAAATGTCACCATGTTCAGCACCTTGCGTTTCTTTGAGGGTTTCTGCTTGGCGGGCCTCGCTCTTTCCCTCTACGTACTCCGTAAGTAAGAGCTCTCATCTCCGCAGCCTGCTGCTCTCCTGCCGCTCCCTGCACCTCCTTGTCTGTCTTCTGTCTCTCAGATGTTTAGTTCGAACCTGCAGGAGGCACGGGGACTCCTCTCTGTTCTGTTTTAAATCTACGTTCTGTCCTGGTCTGGGGGTTTCAGGCCAACTCAGATTACTTCTGCTCCACATTTAGTCCTTTCCACCCCCCCACCCCCCACCCCGTCTCCCTCTTTTTCAGGCCACGGTCAGATTATGCATGAGGCTCAGGGCTCGGTCAGAGGGGTAGGGGTTTTCTCCTCCCTCCGCGGGGGTCGCTCACAACAAAACGAGACAAACCGAATCCCCAGACTTGTCAGCAGAGAGACTCTGAGATTAGGATTTAATCTGTGATGTAAACAGCAAAGGAGGCACGAGTAATGACACGTTTAGGTGTCAGAGGACAATAAAACATCACCTCCAACAAAGAAATGGAACCCATGTTTTCTTGTTATTTTATCTGTTGAATGAAGAAATGTTTCCTTTTTGCCTTTTAACTAACATCTGATGTTGAGATGTGGTTAGATTAGGATTAGATTGGATTAGGTTAGGTCAGTAACATAGTGGTCGTTAGTGACGCGACTTTTAGCTTCAAAGTTTAAAGAGTTTATGAAATGTTTGCCAACAATTTTCCAAGCTTCCCTCTTTTAGAGCTCATCTGTGGGATGTAGCTGATAGTGGTGCAGTTGGTAGCCCTGTTGCCTTGCAGCAAGGTTGCAGGTTCAAAGCCCAGCTAGAGCCTTTCTAAGTGTGAATGACTGATTGTGTTGTAAATCGCCTTGGGGGGTTCCAGGACTCTAAAAGGTGCTAAATCAAATACAAATAATCATTTACCATTAAATAAATACAGATATGTCTCTGACTAAAAATGCAATTATTCTATCATTAGTTCTTAAAATTATTCATTTTATTATAATAATAATAATTATTAATAATAATAATAATAATGATATTATTATTATCAATAAAATATTGATATTATTATTATTATTATTAATAATAACAATAACAATATTAATAATAATAATTATTAGTAGTATTATTATTAATACTACTACTACTAATAATGATATTATTGTTATTAATAATAATAATTAATAATATTAATAATAATAATGATGATGATGATGATATTATTATTATTATTAATAATAATTAATAATAATAAATAATATTATTATTGATATTATTATCAATAATATTAATCTTTTTATTGATATTGTTAATATTATTAATAATAACAATAATACATTAAAATATTATCATTAATATTAATATTGATAATAACAATAAAAATATCATTAATAAAAATAATAATAATAATAATAATATTACACCCTGACATAGCTCTTGTTGCCCCAATCAAAAAGCTTTCTTGGTGTGGAGGTCAAAGGGTTAACAGTTTAATATTAAAGGGTTTCTCTTCAAATCTGTAACATCTAAACACAAACTGAAAAACAAACCAAATCGTTCATCTGGAAAAATAAAAATGCAGAAACATGAAAGTAAATAATAAACGATGCTGCCGTCAACGAGAGTCCGGTCTTGCCAACTGAAACTATTTGCAATAGTATGCACCAGGACACCAGCCGTTCCACCTCCGCTCTGTAGGCAGACTCATCCCCGTCGGAGACGAGTCCGACGACGGCGGTGTCGTCTGCAAACTCGATGAGCTTGACAGACTCGCAGTTGGAGGTGCAGCTGTTGGTGTGTAGAGGGAGAAGAGCAGAGGGGAGAGAGCACAGAACACAAAAGCAGATGCTGAAGCACGAAGATGTCTGCTGAGTGGTAAACAACAAGGAGGCCGAGCTTTATAAATAAACATGCTGTGTTACACATGAACGTACAGGACTAATCTTGTTGCTGCACGGCTCCATCTGCATCATCATCGTCAGAAATATCCCCGCTGCTCTCAATTCAGCGATGCATTACTTTTGTTTCTAAATCTCTCTGGCTCTCCTCCTCTTCGTACCGTTTCATCACAGCTCGTTTTAGGTCTCGTTGTTCGGTTATCTCTCTGCAGCACATTCTGCACAAAACACTCCACCGAGGCAAATATCTGCTTATTGCACCATTTCTGCACACTTAGGTGCAACACTGCAATGATCTTTTAGGAGACAGAGCATCTTTTTTGCAAGTTGTATCTGATTTTCCAGGATCCTGCGATAACAGAAAGTGGCTAAATGTCCTATTTTTCCTCTAAAGAAGCCAAATGTCTGCACTTTCAGCCTTAAGCAATTACTCTCCTGCTGGTTTTTGCTCAACTGTTCCTATAAAGCTCAAAATGAACCCTGCTCAAGTCTGACAGAGTTTCTACAGAACTGTCTAATGACCTTCTAGTGGGTGCAAATCACAACAAACGAATGAAGCACAAGTAAAAAAAAAAACGACATATCTGGAAATCTTAAGTAAGTTCAGCACTTTAACACAAAGCAGCTCTTTGATGAGTCTTCTCGGGACAAAGATTCGTTGTGTTGTTGAGTGTGAATCATGGATGGAAGTCAAAGGCTCCACTGTGACTTTTTCTTCTGTCTTCCACAGAATGTTTCTGAACGAGCACAAACGGTTCTTGAAATAACGGTTTGTTTCACCGCGATGAAGAAGAGGAGCTGAATGCAGATAAACAAAATTGTTATGATTTAAAGAATCAGACTGAGGACAATTCAAGTTTATTTATAAAGCGCCAAATCACGACAAGAGTCGTCTCAGGGACCTTCACACAGTAAACATTCCAGTACAGGTCAGGTCATTAAGCCAATCAGTAAAAAAGTTTCCTACATAAGGAACCCAGCAGGTTGCATCGAGTCACTGACTAGTGTCAGAGTACAGCAATCCTCATACTAAGCAAGCATGTAGCGACAGTGGAGAGGAAAACTCCTGTTTAACAAGAGCCCCGTTGTTGTAAACTAGCGTTTAGCGATGGTGAGATCACGGAACAGAGCGGCGTGGTAAAAGCTCCCAAATGAAAAAAGTCATTTCTGAGTTTTAGACGCTGTTCTAGCTAAAAACTGGCCGTTTTGGGGTGATTTGAGCTAGATGTGCAGCTGAGAACAATTCCATGCTGTAGTTCTTTTTAAAACACAGAAACAGTTTTGTTTACCTGTTTTGTCGCTACGTTTCGCCGGCGGCTGCAGGCACGCATGAGACTGCATCGTCGGAGAGGGGAGAGCGGGCAGTAGAGGGCGACAGCGTCCTCTGCTGCCGGCGGATAAACGGAGAAGGAAGTGACGCGCCACCATCAGCGTCAGCCTGAAGAAGCCGGCAGCCGCCGGCGAAACGTAGCGACAAAACAGGTAAACAAAACTGTTTCTGTGTTTTAAAAAGAACGACAGCATGGAATTACCACGACACAGCAAGAACACACCTAAGAAGCTGAGAACAATGTTGGTGGATTTATAAAGTTTCATCAATAAAACAATGACTAAATATTTCCCCAGTGAGTCGTGGCGGATGGCTGCTTACGCCTGAGTCATGCTTCTCCGTCAGCTCCAAAAGGGAGGGACACACACGCACGGACGGACGGAGATAATTTCTCTCCGACTTCTCCGTCTCCTGGAGAGTGTAGCCAAGCAATTCCCCACCAGGACAGCAGAGGGCGTAGCGCTGTTCTGTGGTATCCTGTCATGTATCGGTGCAAGATGGTGTGTTTATATTGTGTTTTTTGTATCTAAGAGACTTTTTAACACGGACAGATTTGTCTCTCATCCTCCTCCACCTCTTCATGCGCTCGCCACATCTAAACCCACGTTTCCTGTCATTTCCGTCCACAAATAAAACGCTTGCTGCATCTTTTCCCTCCTCCAGTCACGGGAAATTAAAAGTTCATGTTTTTAGGGTTTTTTTGCGAGGTATTCTTCAAGCTGCTCCGTGTCTGCCGCTAGTTATCCTCGGCTCTCTTTATGTTTTTGAGGGTGCAATGGCGGCGGTGTAGACGACAGCGGTGCCCTGACCAATCACAAGCTTGCGTTCTCCGTCTCGACGGACGGATGTTTAGAAAAGAGAGCTCGACTCCGTCCGTCCTTGCGGAGCTCTCCGGCAGCCCCGCAAGGACGGATGATGGTGTTGCGTGTCTCCGCGCTGACGCAGACGGAGAAGCATGACTCAGGCTTTAGACTGAGCCAGGATCCTCTGGAGGTTTCTTACTGTTAAAAGGGAGTTTTCCTCTCCACAGTCACTGCATGTTTGCTTAGTATGAGGATTGCTGTAAAGACTCTGACACTAGTCAGTGACTCGATGCAACCTGCTGGGTTCCTTATATAGGAAACTTTTTACTGATTGGATTAATGACCTGACCTGTAGTGGAAGGTTTACTGTGTGAAGGTCCCTGAGACGACTCTTGTTGTGATTTGGCGCTTTATAAATAAACTTGACTTGAACTGAATTTCACGTTTTCCCTTTAATTTAAAAACTTGCAGTAAACAAATGATCTGAGGTCTGTTTTAAACCAATCAAGGGTTAATATTTTTGTCCTTCCAACTCCTGACAAATACAAAAGGTGTGTGTGTGTGTGTGTCGGAGTGTGTTATTGTGTGTGTTTTATGTGACCGAGAATGATGCGTCGTGCCGACTCAGCAGGATGATAATGCTGCGACCTTGTCGAGCCTCGAAAGCTTTTCCATCCCTCCCCCGTTTCTGAAGTTGTGCCAAGGTTGCTGCTGGGTTTTCTTGTTTTTAAATCCACAAAAATATAAATTTAAATACCTCAGGTCCTGAATGTTTAATCCTGTGGTGTTATTGTGACATAATCTGGTGATTCAGAATGTTTCAGCTGCTGTTTATCATCACAAACTCAGGCTGGTTTTACTCTGAACACCTGATGATGGAAAACCGATAGTTCCCTGCCTCAGGCCATGGGATCAGCAGTGTGTGTGTGTGTGTGTATGCACACGCACGTGTGTGCGCGTATGCACACGTGTCTGTGTCACTGTGTATGTGTGTGTGCGTGCGTGTGTGTTTATATGCACGCGTGTGTGTGTGCGTGTGTATATGCACGCGTGTGCATGCGTATGTGTGTGTGTATATGCCCGCGTGTGTGTATGTGTGTGCGCGCACGTGTGTGTGCATGTGCATGTGTGTGTGTGCATGTGTGTGTGTGTGCATGTGTGTGCGTGCGTATGTGTGTGTGTGTGCATGTGTGTGCATGCACGTGTGTGTGTGTGTGCATGTGTGTGCGTGCGTGTGTGTGTCAACAAGACATTCTGACCATTAGATCATCTGCTTTGTTCTGCGGAGCCTCAGAAACTTTCAGATGTAAAGTCAGAGGAGAAGCTGCCTGATGAAAGGAGCAGGAGGAGGAGGAGGAAAATGGGGGAGTAAGGGGAGTGGGGGATGGTGAGAGCCACTTCAGAGCCAAAAGGGTGTGTGTGTGTGTGTGTGTGTGTGGGGGGGGGGGGGGTCAGCACAAGAAGACGAGTTCTTCTCGCATTCAGACGGAGCTAAAGGTCCTTCATCAGAGGCTGTTTTTATTCTATCTTCCCATATTTTTAAGCTCGTTTTCCAAACCTAACAATCAGAATCTTCAGCATTCACCGACATGTAAACTGAAACGTGAAAATGTTTGTTTTAGACTTTTCTATCAAAGATTCCAAAAGAAAAAATCTCTGAAAACCTGATAGACGTCCTCATGTTGTTCAATCTGAACATTTAAACTGGATCAAGAGAAAGTCGTGTCCCTAAAGGAGATTTCAGCCGTTTTCATGTGTTTTTGTGTCAAACTCATAAATAACTAACGTCTCAGCTGATGTAGAACAGGCTGTTTGTAGAAATGGTTCACTTCCTGGCTTCATAAAGCAGCTAAAAAATAAATAATTATTTTATAAACCGTTTTACTGCCATCAAGAAAAGACTTATTGATAAAACCCCTTTAAGAGACAAAAATCACACAGAGTTTCAAAGTAAAACTACGGAGCTGAGAAAGCTAGCGTGTTGATAAAGCTAATTATTAATCACCTCACACTGGTGCATATTTCACTGCCCATTAAGGTAATATTATCTTTTTCTTGTATGCTCTGAACACACACACACACACACACACACACACACACACACACACACACACACACACACACAACTCCTGGGTTACCTGAGGGCATTTTAAGTTTGGTCGTGGCTGTACTCGACCTAGCGGTTAGCTCCTCAGTCCTGTCAGAAACAAACTCTAATTCTCTGCACGGAGGCTGATCAGGAATCTAAAACAGGTCAGACGTAGAAATTGACAGATATTGGTTTTGACATGTACCGCCCATTTTCATGGCCGACAGCTCACTTACTTTTAGGCAAAAATGTCGCTAAAAACATCCATTGATGCACAAAAATTCTGAAGCTGAATCCGTTTTTGCATTTAAAGAGCAAGTCGCCCCCTATCAGAGTCGTACTCCACTCCCACTTCCTGTTTGAAAAATGCAACAAATGCTGTTGCCTAGCAGACCGAGAGGGCGGAGCCGCTAACAAATACACACACAGGCTCACAACGACATTGTGACATCAGATGGTACCAGCTAACGTTCTAGGGTACTTCTTAGCCAATAGCGGTGGCAGATTTAAATTCAAATGCAGTGCAGAGTTTTTACCTGACAACGGCACAACTCTGACAGTTTTAGGCAGAAAATTAACATTTCTAGTAAAATGCACTAAAGTGCAAAACTATTGACGACACGTGTCTGCAGCACCATGAGACACGCGTTTATACAGTTTATCAGAAAAAAAAGTTCATTTGGAGGTGACTTGCTCTTTAATCAACTGTTAAATCTCAGTGTTAAAGTCAGACACCTAAATGAAAATACATTTAAATTTAATTCAGTAACAGCACCAGGTTGCCCGAGGATGCGCCTGACTTTAAATCGGCTTCACTAAGGACAAATATCGGCCGATACGATGTTTTAAAAATGGTAAATATCGGCCCGCTAAATCGGTCTACCCCTAGTAAGACGCACGTCAAAAAGGCCAAAATGTTCCTTGAAAAACTTGAAAGCCACCCCAGCCTGACACGAATCTTAATGAGGAAATAAATGAACATGGAAGCATTAAACGTGAGACTTTGGCTCGTCACCGAGTGAAAACATCCAGAGTTTCTGGCCGAGGACCGGGAGGTGGATGGCCAGGTGAGGGATTACAGGTCCGAGTTACTCGTGTCTCTTATTGTGTCAGCGAGGAAAACCGGCACAGAGATGAAAAGGTTTCCAGTAAAACCAGGAACATTTCAGGCTTCCTGACTCTTAACAGGAATTTTACGCCTTTTTAATCTTAATCACACGTCCTCCTCTTTACTGTCCCTCCTTCTGTTATTTCCCTGATGAATAGATGGACTTCTCACAGCGTCCTAGTGGGTAGAGTCATTTATATTCCACCCCCGCTCCCCCTACATTCCCAGCCTCCCTTCACTCCCCCTCCTCCTCCCATCTTTCTTATTTTCCAAAATAATAATCGACCATCCAGGTTACTGCTCCCTCACTCCGTATACACCAACAATGGTCACCTTCAAGAGGGCCAGAGCGTCTGGGCTGTACCATGTTACGGGTATAACAGGAGGGGGTGGGAACCCAGTAGGGGGTGAAAAGGGACACAGAGCAGCTGAATCCTCTAAAAATCCCCGGCTTGGAGGCTGAAGTTAAACTGGGATTATTCCGAGGGACTCTCAGCACAAACACACTTGTTAGAGCTGCCGCTGATTTACTCGTCTGTCTCAGCGCAGCGGCACAAAAATAAAACCTCGCCGTTTCCTTTTCAGGAATCGAGCTCTGCCTGCCAGGCTGGCGCTTCTCCATGACCATGGTGGCCAGCTTTCTCAAGGTGGGCGGGCAGCTCCTGATGCCAGCCGCGGCCGCTCTGTGCCGCTATTGGCCGAACGGGGATGACTGGCAGGTGCTGCAGATTGCCATCATCAGCCCTTTCGTTCTGATGCTTCCCTACGTCTGGTGAGTCCCGCCCACTGCAGGGGGTGTGGGGGGTGAGCCAGGCGATGGCTTGTACAGTACTCCTGACACAGTCCAAGCACTCAACGGACAAACAATGCTCTCTTTTCTTCTTGGTTTTTGTCTCTTTCTCGCTCTTGCAGCACATTCTGTTCTCATCTTTTGTCCGTTTCCTCGCCCCCCCCCCCCCCCCCCCCCAACCAGGATTTTTCAAGAGTCGCTACGCTGGTTGCTGGCCACCCAGCACTACAAGCGCTCCAAAGCCATGATGCTGCGCATCGCCAGGAAGAACCAGGTTGACATGACAACGGAACGCAGTGAAGTTCTGGCAGGTGAGCAAAGCTCCTGAAATCCTCACCTACAGTTTTATGTCACAGAAATACAAAAAACAGCTCAAGTTAAAGCAAGAGCCATCGACGCTCGAGGATTTCTCACCGAAAGGTCAATAAAGTCACACTTCCTCGAAACTGGATCGATCCACCCGTTACAGGACTTAAAAGCTTAAAGTGCAAAGTCTGTTTTAATCTACGATGATGGATTTAAAAACAACATCATGCGTAATCTGACAGGACTCCACTTGAGCTCAACGCTTACAATTCTGCAAAGATCTGCTAGCTGTGGCGGCCATCTTTCACTCAACTGAACAGAGACTTTCTTGAGTTTTCTATGTTTGGTAAAAATGAAAAACGGCTGCGATTAAAAGAGAGTTCTCAAAGCTCCCATCTTAGCCAGTAGAGTGAACACAGCAGCACTGATATCTAGAGCAGCTGCTGATCGTTGGTGCAGCAGCCCTGAAGGACGTCCCCATGTTGGTTACGTTCTCTCCTTCGCCTTCCTGCCTGGTGTGAGTACGTTTACATGCAGCCAATATCCGGGTTATGATCGGGTTAAGGTCGGGGTTTGGGTTTCTGAGTTGATCAGAATAACCCGTTTACAAGCATAAATAGAAAGAGTTACCGCTAACTTGCATAACCCGATTTAAATGCGGACGTTGGGGTAGCGTCAGGACGTATGGACTACGTCCAGACGCAATATGCGTCATTTCCGGTTCTTCTTGTTCCGGTATCCGTGAAAACAACAACATGTTTCCCAGTTCGGAAGAGATAGTGACCGCGTTTGTTTGCGCTTTAGTTTCCTCGTCACTCAAAGTGTGGTGCTGTGCCGCAACTCGCCACGTTGCTCCCAACTTGTTTACTTCCGGAGTTCTGGCGCATACAAGACGTCTCGCTACTCAAAAGACCAAGATTCCTTGTGAACAGAGCATGCGCAGAACACACGCTTTGATGGTGATATCCCGGTATGCGTTTACACGACCAAACATTCGGGTTAGAAAAGGGTTACCCCAGGTGTAGTAACCGGGTTTTTAAAAACCCGGTTATGAGCATATCCGGGTTTTTGGCGGTGTTTACATGGACCTGCGGATCCGGGTTATTGTGAATATTCGGGTTTTAAAAGGGTTACTGGCTGCATGTAAACGCACTGTTTTTACTGTTTAGCTCTTTGTGGCCAAGCAGGCTGGTGGGAAGCTGTAAGGTGATGAATCAGTCTGAAGCCTGCACTTTAGCTCCTCCATGCTAATAAAAGGTCCCTTAGCGGTCGGCCTCTCGCCGACTGACAGGAAAAGCTCAGGAGGTGTGTGTTTCGTGTTTCCTGCCAGAGCTGGAGCAGGAGCTGCACAGGAAGCCCCAGAGGACCTGCATTGTGAAGATGATGAGCACCAGAAACCTGTGGAAGAACATCGTGGTGCTGTGTGTCAACTCGTAGGTGGCTCGTCGAATTAACGACTGTTTCCTCGCTCGCCGTGTTCTCACCGTTTCTCGTGTGTTCAGGCTGACGGGGTACGGGATTCACCACTGCTTCGCCCGCAGCATGCTGGACCCAGAGGCCCAGCCCACGGCTTTGTGCCACGCCGACTATTACACCATGGCTGGCATCGCCTTGGCAACCTGTCTGGCTCTTTGTCCCGCCGTGGGGTTGATGGGTAGGCGTGGGGGGCTCCTCGCCTTCATGATCATAACGGCTCTGGCATCGCTGCTGCAGCTGGGACTACTCAACTGTGAGTAAACCTGGAGCTCCTGGATTCATGCGTGATGTTTGCATGTTCTCCACTCGGTTCTCTGGCCTCCTCACACGTCATACCATGCACGTCTGGGTAGTTAGTGACTGTCCCTATGTGTCCCCGTGATGGACTGGTGAGCTGTCCAGGTGTAACCCCACCTTTCACCTCCGGAAATAAAGTGAACGGGTGAAAAGAAAGCCAAACTAGCCCCCCAAAGAAGATTGTTTCTCTGGGTGACTTGATGCAATCTGCTGGGTTTTCTTAGATAAACAACTTTTAACCACCCGGGATTACCAACTGTTTACCCCTCCCACTTTCTAGTGATCCCTCCAGGATGCGTGATTTGGAATTCTAGGATGTCCAAGGAAGGTCCCGCCTTTCTCGCCTCTGATTGGCTGCAAACGCTCTCCCACGATTGGCTATTTCGTGTAAGAGGAAACGGTTTTCACGCACTGAGTGTTTTTAAGATTACAGCCAGATCTTGAGGAGTTTTTTGAAGAAAATGTGAACTCATGGCTATAATAAACATCCTTTCTTGTTTTGCAACACACTAGTTTCAGTGGAGGAGTTTAAGTATCTCGGGGTCTTGTTCACGAGTGAGGGTAGGAGGGATCGGGAGATCGACAGGCGGATTGGTTCGGCGTCTGCAGTGATGTGGACGCTGAGCCGATCTGTCGTGGTGTAGAGGGAGCTGAGCCAGAAAGCCAGGCTCTCGATTTACCGGTCGATCTACGTCCCAATCCTCACCTATGGTCATGAGCCTTGGGTAATGACCGAAAGAACGAGATCGCGGATACAAGCGGCCCAAATGAGTTTCCTCCGTAGGGTGGCCGGGCTCAGCCTTAGAGATAGGGTGAGGAGCTCGGACATTCGGGAGGGACTCGGAGTAGAACCGCTGCTCCTCCGGATCGAAAGGAGCCAGTTGAGGTGGTTTGGGCATCTGGTCAGGATGCCTCCTGGACGCCTCCCTGGGGAGGTGTTTCGGGCATGTCCTGCCGGCAGGAGGCCCCCGGGTCGACCCAGGACACGTTGGAGAGGTTACATCTCCAATCTGGTCCGGGAACGCCTTGGGGTCCTGCCGGAGGAGCTGGTGGAGGTGGCCGGGGAGAGGACGGTCTGGAGCTCCCTAGTTGGGATGCTGCCCCCGCGACCCGGACAAGTGGAGGAAGACGACGACGGTTAGTTTGTTTCTTTCATAAAAGAACCTGAAAAACATCAAATGTGAACTTGTAATAAATCTTGCTGCATTTTATCACTTTGTAGACTGCCTTTTTATCTGTTGCATCTATTGGGGTTATCTTATTACTTAACTATTATTAGGCTATCCTATGTTTTCACTTTAACAGTTTAAGGCTGTTTACTAGTTAGAGCCATCGGGTTAGAGCACATCTCTCGTCATCAGATTAAATGTATGTCATTTAATCGATAATTAAGTTAAAGCTGATTGATGTAGACCTATTTTTCACCAGTTTTCATTATTTTAGAAAAGAAACAGACCTGATGCACACAGCTGGGCAGAATCAGGCAGTTTTATTACATTTCACACCCAGGTAAGGCGTATATGTTTATCCTGTGTACTCTAATGCTTCAGAGCCAAGAGATGTGAAGTAAGTCCAACAGTTTGATAAATGCAACAAGAATATAAATTCACGTTTAAAGTTTTTCAGTTTTTTATTAACCATAAACCATAAAATGTTGCAAAACAGGACAGAACGGTTATTATAGCGCTAAGTTCACATTTTTATTTTTACAAAACTCCCCAAAACAGCTTTCTGCTGGTGGCAGAGGGAGTCTGCACTTAGCAAGGACAGTCGGTTTGCTGCTAAATGAAATAGCCAATCGTAGTAGAACCTTTCTAGCCAATTAGAGGTGAGAAAGGCGGGATCTTCCTCGGACATCCTAGAATTCCAAATCACGCCTCCAGGACGGAGGTGATTGAGCGGGGTTGGTGGTCTCCCCCCTGACGTCCATGTGGCAGGGGTGAGTTGGTGCTCACTTCTCAAAACACCTGGGAGGTTAATGAGTAGGCTGACTTGGAATGGTTGACTTGTGTTGTGATTGGCGCTACGTAAACAAAATGAAGAGAAAAGTTTGAACAGGGTGAATCCAGAGCATTTTTCTGAAAACAGTATTTGTTTTAATCTCGACAATTTTTTCTAGAAATATTATGTCGCACTGTTGCCTCGGAAGGAGGAGGTTGCAGGTTTGAATCCCATCTGCAGCCGTTTTGTGTGGATTTCTTCACTTACGTAGGTTTGGGGGTGTAACAGTAAATCTATCTGAATTAGAGATGTTTTAGCCCAGAACAGAGGTGTTCCTGGTTCCCACGCGAAGAGGAACCGTGCTGTACAGCAACACATGCAGTGGTGTCCAAATTCAGGGTCTGCATCCTTGGGAGGGTCTGGACTACCTGGTGCACGTAGGCACCGGGTCCCTCAGTGACTGGGAAGTCTGGCTGTGAAATTTAATAGCCTAGCCTTTAGATTTATTCTGTCATAGCTTCAACAACTGACCTGTCGCCCAGCAGCTGTGGTGATGCCAAACACAAGTTACAACCAAACTTTGCAGCAATACGAGACCCACCGTACGCGCTAGCTCTGTCCCAAGAGAGACCGGAGACACTGAAACTGCCCACAGATCTGTCTCCTCAGACAATGTGGACAAACAAAGATTTCTAGCAAAATGCATAAAGGTTGCATGAACACGAGCAAGGCTACGAGCTAGAACTCTTAAAGGCACAATGTGCAATAATTTTACTTGCTTATACCAAATGATAAGTATCCCTAGACAAACTTGTACGTTTTCACTAAAATTTGTCGCCAATGTCTGTTCTAAATAATCCTATTAGTGGTCCCTTGTTTATCGCCGGAGTGACATTCTGAAAATAACTCGCAATAGAAGAAATCCGCGAAGAAGTCAGGATCATTTGTAGCGTACACAGCTACTACTGGGGTCACACACACACACACACACAAAACCACACCAGAATGCCCGTTTGTCAGCCGTTTTAGTTCCAGCATGCGTGCATGGGCGAACAGTTCATTTGCACACTCACTCCAGCGTTTCAGGTTCTTGTGGTCTTGTTGAAGAGAGTCGCGTCTCCTCCTCCTGTCTATGAAGACGCAGGAGCGATGATTAATGCATTCCAGCCGCGGCAAGGTCAGCACAGGAGACCTGGGTCCCCCGCCTCTCCCCGACGACCAGCTTCCCAGCACCTTACTGAGGAATATGCGGTATAGAGAATTAGTGCGAGAGAACTGTAAAGCTTTGTAACTAAGGCCAAACGCCTGGAAATGCATCATCTTCCTGTCAGAACTGACAAAGCTCCTCAGATGAGAAGCGAAACGTCTTCAAGAAACCAAAGAAGTCCAGTTGCCTTCACTTGAACCCTTTTGGGAGTAAAGAAAACGTTGCAGCAGGCCTTGCAGGCTGTTCCTGAGTCACAAAAGACTCATTCTGCATTTCTGACCTACATCTGCATTCAGCCTCCTGTGGTAAACTACTGCGAGTTTCCCTGAAGGCTGCTTCTTTCTTATTTAGCTTTTTTAAGTCAGCACTGTTCTGCTCTTTGTGCTTACTAATGACTTCTTCCCTTTTTTCCCTTCGCTGGGACGCTCTCTGATGGGATCCAGTGATTGGGAAGTACAGCCTTCGCCACGACACAGGTAAAGCTGCAGTCTGCTGGGATAAATCAATAAAGGTATAAACCTTCAGTCAATCTGATTCTCACCCTTCTGTTGCTGAACAGTGTTGCGAGACACACTGAACAGGAAATTCTCCGTGGCCTTCTCCGTCATCGGCATGTTCTCGTCTCACGCCGTCAGCACGCTCAGCATCTTCTTTTGTGCTGAAATCACGCCGACGGTCATCAGGTGAGTCCGACGCTACGAGCACCTAAATTGCGTATTTAAAGCACAAGGAATCAAACCAGCGCTTTTATTTTTATTATAATTTGAATCCAGCTTTTCTCAAGTGGTGTAATATCACCATCTTGTGGTGGAGGTAGGAATTACACACCTCAGAGTCAGAAGAGTAAAAAAAAATCACTTCTAATAAGTCTTAAAAGACTTCCTTGAATTATGTTTATTTTGCCTTTAAAGGGTGAACACTATAGCCTGATAAAACATGACTCAAGCAGGGTATCTGCAGGTTTAAGGGAGCCAAATTTAAGACTTTTTAAGACCTTTTTAAAGGCCACTTGGACCAAATTTAAGCTATTTTTTTTTTTAATTAAATTTAAGCTATAATTTCCAGCTATTGCCTGGAACCGGTGCTAACCACGTCGCGAACGTGGGATTAGCCATCCAGTTACCATTAATGTTGCACTTCCCCATGGTGCAAACTCCCACTAGCGTGCTCATCTAAAAGTAGCCCCCTTTCACAACCAACTGAATGTGTACGGTTCCGCTTACGCCAACATCGTACACAAAAAAGGCTGAACACTAACTAGAAATTCACGAAAAATTTATAGAAATAAAATAATCTTGTTTATTGGGTCTTTGGTCATTTAAGACCTTTGGAAACTCTATTTAAGGATTATTTGTCATTTTTAAGGATTTTTAAGGCCTTAAATTTGGAAAAGCAAATTTAAGACTTTTTAAGGACCTGCAGATACCCTGTCAAGGCATTAAATATCTGATTAATAATGAGATAATCTAAATTAATCCGGATTTGCTTTATTGAAACAATTCTATACCCAGTTTCATTACGCATCGCCATGGTAACGGAGATGCTTTAGTACAGTAGTGAACACGTTCATGGCCTTTATTTCTGATATCTCTCAGCTGATTTTTAAAAATATTCCTGGTTGTGAGAAAGCTTCATTTTCCCACCTCAATGGTCTTTAAAAAGCAGCTGAAAACTCACCTGTTCAGGCTTTAGCGTGACCTTCATCATCATCATCACCCTCTCCTTATTCTGCTCTTTCTACTTATCACGCCTTTCCACGCGATCCACTGATTTCCCTTTCCTATGCATTTTCTCTCTCCCCTTCCTTCCATTATTATTATTTTTTATTACATTTTAAATTGTATTTTTCTCTCATTTTAAACATATTTTAAATCATTGAAATCTTTTTTATACTCCATCCATCCATTTTCTTCCGCTTATCCGGAGTCGGGTCACGGGGGCAGTAGCCTAAGTCGAGAGGCGCAGACTTACCTCTCCCCAGCCACTTGGGCCAGCTCTTCCTGGTGAACCCCAAGGCATTTCCTGGCCAGGTGAGACACCTAGTCCCTCCACTGTGTCCTGGGTCTACCTTCAGGCCTCCTCCCAGTTGGACGTGCATCCTGGCCAGATACTCGAGCCACCTTAACTGGCATCTCTCGATGTGGAGGAGCAGCGGGTCTACTCTGAGCCTCTGCTGGACAACTGAGCTTCTCACCCTATCTCTAAGGGAGAACCCAGACACCCTGCAGAGAAAATCTCATTTCAGCCGCTTTTATCTGTGATCTCGTTCTTTCGGTCACTACCCAAAGCTCATGACCATAGGTGAGGGTAGGAACATAGATCTACCGGTAATCGGGAGCTCTCTCTTCACCACGACAGACTGGTACAACGCCCGCATCACTGCAGATGCAGCACCAATCCGCCTATCGATCTCACGCTCCAGCTTTCCCTCACTCGTGAACAAGACCCCGAAAAACTCCTCCACTTGGGGCAGGACCTCATCCCTGACCCGGAGAAGGCATTCTACCCTTTTCCGAATCAAGACCATGGTCTTAGATTTAGAGGAGCTGGTTCTCATCCCAGCTGCTTCACACTCGGCTGCAAACCGCTCCAGCGAAAGCTGAAGATCACGTTCTGTTGAAGCCAACAGGACCACATCATCTGCAAAAAGCAGAGACCCAATCCTCAGGCCACCAAAACGGATGCCCTCCACACCTTGGCTGCACCTAGAAATCCTGTCCATAAAGGTTATGAACAGAATCGGTGACAAAGGGCAGCCTTGGCGGAGTCCAACTCTCACTGGGAACGAGCCCGACTTACTGCTGGCAATGCGGACCAAGCTCTGACACCGGTCATACAGGGACCTAACAGCCCGTATCAGAGGGCCTGGTACCCCATACTCCTTAAGTACCGCCCATAGGGTCTCCCGGGGGACGCGGTCAAACGCCTTCTCCAAATCCACTAAACACATGTAGACTGGTTGGGCAAACTCCCACGCACCCTCCAGGATCCCCCTAAGGGTATAGAGCTGGTCCAGTGTTGCACGGCGAGGATGAAAACCACATTGCTCCTCCTGAATCTGAGGTTCAACAATCCGACAGACCCTCCTCTCCAGAACCCCTGAATAGACCTTACCAGGAAGGCTCAGGAATGTGATCCCCCTGTAATTGGAACACACCCTGCGGTCCCTCTTTTTAAATAAGGGGACCACCACCCCGGTCTGCCAGTCCAGTGGGACTGCCCCCGATGTCCACGCAATACTGCAGAGCCGCGACAGCCAACACAGCCCCACAACATCCAGAGCCTTAAGGAACTCCGGGCGGATCTCATCCACCCCTGGAGCCTTGCCACCGAGGAGCTTTTTTTTTATTCTTCAATTTTTGTTTAGTTTTTTTTATCTTGAGAGGGGCTATACAAAAGATTATTTTCTTTCTTGTCTTTCATAACGAAGCCGTTTAGGAAAAAAATGTACAATTCCATATTGACTTAACGGCATTTAATGCAAATTTTTTCCATTTTTCAATCATTTTCTTAAGCCAGCATGTGCTAAAAGGACCCTTTACAGTACGCACCGAACCGAAAACGAGGAAACCAAGGCCGAAAGCCACAACGCCGAAATAAATGATTATGTCAACAATGAAAACCGCAGCTCTTATGGCTAAGATGTGTACCAACCTCACGAAACTCAAGCCAATACAATAAACCAGTTACGAAACTAATAAATATTTATTTAGCACTGACAACAACAATGCACAATACAAATTAAAGCTCAAAATAAAACGTTTCACTTGACCACACTCGTGTACAAAGTCACAATTTTGCGTTTAAGGAGCCACATAAACCCTCATAAACTATCACTTTACACCAGAAGATAGTGGAGACGTGTAACTTCAGTCTGAGCAACACTTTTGGGTGTTTAGTGTGAAAACGGTCCCGTCAGGAGACTCCTGCCTGAGGAGACGACGGGCGGAGCTCACAGCGGGTGAATATTCACATCAGAGAGGAGAAACGTACGATGCTGACTGGTCTGATGATTGTTGGCAAAGCTCTTTGTCTGGTGATGTCCGAGTCTGGTTCTGAAGAGTAATCTTCACCCTCTGATGAAGATATTCACTCGTCCAGAGAGGAAGAAAGGGACGCTGCAGCAGCAACAGTCTGTGTGCTCCATGAGACTAAACACGCTTCACACACATGATCCAAGAGAAAGGCATGTTCTCCATTGTTTTCAAAGCGGAGGGCGGCCTGACCAAACTGTGTTGGAGTGTGTTCATCGGACAAAACACCGATAGAAAACTCTCTCTCCTTTTGTAACTTCTGGACGAGATTCAAACATCCGCTGGCTTTCTACCTTCGACCTACCTCCTTGTTATTACGAGATATTAAACTTGCTGTTAAAGTTTAATTTATATCACCTTATAATGAGAAACATCTGTAACACTTTAGTTTAGGGAACACAAATTAACCATTAATTAGCTGCCAATTAATATGCATATTAGTGGACTACTAAGTCTGAACTAGTCATTATTAAGCACTTATTAAGAGCTTATTACCAATGCTGTAATTCTAATATTAACAGGCCACAAATTAAGAGTTTTATCAAAATAAGGCATTCATAATGGTTTGTTGCTGATTACCGCACATACTAATTAGCTCAAATCAATATTTGGCTTTTAAATAAGTAATTCAAGGGGAACATATTCTTGGTTAATTAATACTAAACTACTAGTAATTAGGTATTAACTAAATCTGACTTTAGAATGGGGAACATATTCTTGTTTACAAGTGGTTAATTGATTGTTGTTTAGGCTCTATTAACATGTGGAGTTTGGTGTTTATTTATGTAATACCAGAACAGAATATTTTTGGTTATTAACTATTCCCCTTGAATTACTTCTTTAAAGGCCACACATTGATTTGAGCTAATCAGTACCGTAAATCCTCTAATACAGGCCCGGGCCTGTATTTGACTCAAGCTCATCAAGCTCCTGGCCTTTATTGGAAGGAGGACCAGAATTAGAGGCAGGCCTCAATTTCTATTTGAGCAAAATGAACTAATGGTTCGCTGGAGTTTTTGACAATTAAAATTGCGCCCACGTTTTCAAAGTTAAACACATTTCTTTTAACAACGGTAGTTTCTGCTTCAGCCATCTCCCCCCTCCCCCTGCTTCAGTCCTCTCCCCCCTCCCCCTGCGCAGCGCCGCAAACTCACTGATGCGCCTGCAGCCTCTCGGAGTTCCTGCTGCTCTAAACATTAAAATAATAATTTCATTTTCTGTTCCTCACTTCTGATTACCTTCAATGGTGTCTGTTTGTTGCAACCACCAGGAACAAAAACTAACTTGTTTTTATTTGACTATTTTTCTGTCCTGTCTGTTTATTATCTTCCTGCATCTCCTCTCAATCCTAAAGAAAAACTGCTACCTGGGTTCATATATATTCACCTCATGAGTTACCTTTGAACTGCAGTTCTAAAAGATCTACCGACCGCAAAAACAACGGAGTGCGCGCTGCTCGCCGGCCACATCAGTTAGGTGCGTCACCGAGGACAAAACAGGTGGTGCGCCCCGATCCACAGCAGCGAAAAGCATCAGGCACAAATAAAAGACAGAAAACATAAAAGGAAATGAGCCGACATGAACGATCGCGTGTTAAATTAGTTTTTGAGGTGGCGACACCTGATTTGTTAATGTTACTGTGGCCGTGCTCAGGACGCAGATGTCTGGAGCGCGTCAACAATCAGAGCTTTGCATGTGCAAGCTGGTTAAGGTTAGGATGGGGGTGAGGAGAAGGTTAAATTGCAAGAGGGTAAAGGTCACAATTTGGTTAAATGTCCGTTTTACGGCGGGTGTCGGTACCGACGCTCTGGCACAGCGCGTTGCCTCCCGACGCGCAGGAGCTCGTCACCTGCTGACAGCAGGCTGCTGCATCTTGCCGGTCATTATCACGTGACAGCGACTAGTCGGTGACAGGCATAAAAAGTCACTATAGAGCGGTGAAGTTGACTAGTGACTAGTTCATACAACCCCTGCTACTGCTCCCCAGTGTTCTGCAGCATAATCAGCACGTTCTCTTTGAACTTGATATCAAATGGTTAAAGTTACCCTCGCGGTCTATCACTGGCAAATCAAAAGTGAGACGATGACACAACCGCCCCCATACGTGCTTGTTACCACATTCCACTCGGCCACAATAAAAAACCGGCCATTATTCACCTCCGCCGACACCGGCCAAAATAGGATACCCGGCAGTTAATTAAATACAGGCTAACATTAGAGGATTTACGGTATGTGCATTAATCAGCAACAAACCATTATGAATGGCTTATTTTGATAAAACTCCTAATTTATGGCCTGTTAATATTAGAATTACAGCATTGGTAATAAACACCTAATAATAGCTTAATAATGACTAATTCAGACTTACTAGTCCACTAATATGCATATTAACTGGCAGCAAATTAATGGTTAGTTTGTATTCCCTAAACTTAAGTGCTACCAAAACATTCATTTTTACGGGATCATTTTTTCCTGCAGTGGCGGTAATACGCTTCCGTACATTTTTAACAGCACATTGGGGAATAAAGGAGGTGACTCTAGAGTCTTCAGAGCATTTCAGTCATCTGTAAATGTTTGTTTCTGCACAGGGGCGGAGGTCTGGGTCTGGTCCTGGCTAGCGCCGGCTTCGGGATGCTCACCGCCCCCATCATGGAGCTCCACAACCAGAAGGGCTACTTCCTGCATCACGTGATCTTCGCCTGCTGCACGCTGCTGTGCATCATCTGCTTGCTGCTGCTGCCGGAGCCGCGGGGTCAGCCTCTGCCCGAGAGCTTGGCCGACGGAGAGACCTTTACCCGGAGGCCCCTGCTCCATCCGGGAGAACAGCACCTCCTTCTGGCCAAATGTGACAGGGACTACTCACGAGTCCACGACACACCGTTACACCTCACTGCCACAGGGGGCGCCACGGTCGCTGTGGCCACCGCTCTGGCAGCAGTGCCTGCCTCCTACGCCCTAGCAACAGGTGGCGAGGTGATTGGAAATCACGCCATGGCCAACGGGGTATGAGCGTCTCAGCAACGGTCTGTGCAAATAACTGCTGATTAACCACAGAATGCAGCTTTTGAACAAATCTTTGAAGGGAATAAAAGATGAACTCTAGTGAGGACGGAGATGATGACAATGATAGAAAATTTGCATTGTTTGTGGTGACAATGATTCGTTCAGGAGTTATCCCAAAAATATTGTATGAACCAAGTCGATGTGCAGGACTTGGTGACGTCCTCGTGCTCGGTCGAGTGTTTCAGAGGAAAACAGTTTCTGACGTGATTTCACTGCATCTTATAAGTTCGTTTGCACTAATTATGAAAGACACAATCAAGTGTTTGTGAATTTCGGCCAACGCGGCTCATCCAGCACAAATACTTTCTTGCATGAAAGGGCAAAAAAAAAGTTTTATTTTTCTCCCTCGTTTGTGGTTTCTGAGAAAAGTCCGATGTGGCACTTTATCCTGGGAGACGAGGTCGGCGTAGACGCTGACTTTAGGCAGGCGCCGTTATATGATGGTTGTGTGTGAAGAACAACCGGAGACCACGGCAGACCGTAGCCTTCACAGAACAAACCATAAACAAGCCTGAGAGCGGAATGGACATTTGGACGTGATGTCTTATGATGCGCCTCAGCATCCTGGTGGCTTTATCGTGATGGTTCTGAGAAGACCCAATGAAGATGAAGAGATCCAGTAGTTATTTTGTATCGCCGCCGAAGGGCAATTTTGTCGCTTCAGTTTCCGTCTTGTTGAGCAAATATTTTCACTCCGGTTCTCACCGCTCGTCCTCTTCTGTGGCGTTTCCGAGCCACTCAGATGAAATACAAGAATTAGGTTTCATTTCTGAGTTTTAACTGACTTAAAACTCCAGAAAAGTCAGAATAGTTCAGATGCAGGTCACGTTTGCGCCTAATCGTCGTTATTAAAACCTAATCTAAAGGACTGAGTCACCCATGGCCGTGCGCCAAAGCTGGCTTAGCTTTTGATTTCACTCCATCCATCCACCCATTTTCAGCTGCTTATCCAGACTTCCCTCTCCCCAGTCACTTGGACCAGCTCTTCCGGGGGAATCCCAAGGTGTTCCCTGGCCAGCCGAGAGACATAGGGTGTTTCTCAATGTGAAGGCGCCTTGCCTTGTGAGGCGATGTCTTTAAATAAGTTGACTTACTTTTAAACTTGAAAATTGTCCCCGAAGTAGCTGCCGGCTTCTGTTTCACCGTCTTTTTGACAATACCGCGGTGTATAGTGGGTAATTTTTGACCAAGGCTAGGCTATAAGACACCTCCAGTGTATCCTTGCTCAGCTAGCTAAACGGCTAACAAACGGAGAACACACACCTCGGTAGAACATGAACACTGGAACACGTCATGGCGGCTCCCGATGACGTATCTCCTAGACAACCGGGGCGGGGCCAAGACATCAAAGCAAGGTTCCTTGACATTGAGAAACACCCATAGTCCCTCCAACGTGTCCTGGGTCTTCCCTTGGGACTCCTCCCAGTTGGACTTGCCTGGAAACATCACTAGGGAGGCGTCCAGGAGGCATCCTGATCATCTGATCAGGTAGCAGCGGGTCTACTCCAAGCCCCTCCCGGATGACCGAGCTTCTCACCCTATCTCTAAGGGAGAGCCCAGCCACTCTTCGGAGAAGACTCATTTCGGTCGCTTGTATCCGCGACCTCGTTCTTTCGGTCACTACCCAAAGCTCAAAATAAACGTATTCTTTAAATACTATTCTGACTTTTCTCTCTACAATGACTTTAATCTGAAAATAGAATTTCATCTCAACATTTTTACTTGAATTTCAAAACTAGGATAGATTTTCCAACGCCGTCGTATTTCTCTGTACCGTAGTACCGTCGTAATCCCACCTGTTGGAAGTGACTCCAGACAGAAATGGCAACATTTCCTCGTTTTCGGGAGCAAACAAACGTCTGAGGATTAGATGCTAGCAGCGTAGACCTGGCATAGCCGTGACTGTGTAGGTTATGTAATTATCCCGTAGGACTGCATTAAAACGTAAGGTGTGTGTACTCGTGAGGACCATTATCTCCATCGCCCGTGAAGCACATCTACCAGAGAATCCATCCCATTAATAGAAAAGTATAGAACTGGTCCGAGCTAGTTTTAAACCCTCTTTAGCACACAGATTTAAATACACTGTATGGTTCCTAGTTTGTATGTGAAACGGAAACAACCACTAACGCCGTTTTCTAAGTGTTGTTTTTTAATAAGATGATGCATTTGTACAAAAGGCCATAGGCCTACATGTTTTGATAATAAACCGTTTAATTTATTATGTCAATAAAAGAACACTGGATGTGACTGTGTGTCGGTGATTGGTGTTGGGGGGGTTGGTTACTGTGGGAGGAGGAGTTTAAAAGTACTCCGGATGAAGCTCCAGCTCCTTTTTTATCCGGTTCTCCACCAACAGACTGAGGCTGGAATCTGTCATCGGAAGACTGTAACTCACAAACACCTGCTTTCTGGTCCTTTTTGCTGCAAAACAGACACAACAACAGATTTAGTTCACCATCAGCTCAAAGCGCAAATTCTCATTTTAGTGTTAAAACCTAAATTAGTGTTGGTGTGCTGCATTCGTTGACCCAGAGGAACACAAAAGGGGCCAGAAATCAACTGACTGACCCCAACTAATGGATCAAACAGGGTTGCTTTCATTTTCCATCTCGACTAACACGAATGAAGCGTCTGCTTCACCAAAAACGTCCATCCATCCATGTTTGAGTCACGGGGGCAGCAGTGTAGGCAGAGAGGCCTGCTTGGGCCAGCTCCTCCTGGGGAATCCCAAGGTGTTCTCAACTCAGACGAGAAAAATAAGCTACTTCGTAAGACTCACCGCGCCGGCCGTCCAGTGCTGCCACGGTGAGCCTCGTGAAAGCGCCGCGGCGGCATGCAGCACTTGTGTAGCCAAGCCCGGTGGCAACGCTAACGCAACACCGAACTTGTGAATGAAGATTATGCCTCGGTGCAACAGAGGCGATGTCACGATTACCTGTGGAATGCCCACTGAGCTCCGGCTTGCGACTATATTTAAAGCTAAGGTAAACACGGGAGTCGGTGTTGCTTTAGTAAACAGAATCAGCCGAAACGGCAAACCGAAGCGAAGCAGAGCTCTGGGAGCAGCTCGCCGTTAGAGTTGGAGCTCAGATCACCAGACAGCTCACGGGGACTGTGGAGGGCAGATGCCTTTAGGAGCGGCTTATGAAAAAAACAAAAGTAGCACGGTTTCAATCGCAATTAAAAGCAAGTTATGTCCAAGCTGAACATAAGTCCTCCCCTACACTCCCTTTTTACCGTCATTGTGTAATCTTTGGTGAAAAGCGCGTGATGGCACCACTTTAGCACCACGGTCTGAGCACTAATGAACGACATGAGGCTCCCTGATGATCCCAGCTTTGCAGTTTTATGAAAGAGGCTAGTCTCTTCAGTGCGTCCTGGGTCTTCCTTTGGACCTCCTCCCAGTTGGATGAGCTCAGAAAACCTCACCAGAGGAGGCGTCCTGACCAGATTCCCAAGCCACCTCAACTGGCTCCTCTCGATGTGGAGGAGCAGCAGACCTACACCGAGCTTCTCTCCCTATCTCTAAGGGAGAGCACAGACACCCTAAGGAGAAAACTCGTTTTGGTCACTTGTACCCACGATCCCATTCTTTCAGGGTATCTGCAGGTTTAAGGGAGCCAAATTTAAGACTTTTTAAGACCTTTTTTAAGGCCACTTTGACCAAATTTAAGCTATAATTTCCAGCTATTGCCTGGAATCGGTGCTAACCACGTCGCAAACGTGGGATTAGCCATCCAGTTATCATTAAACTTGCACTTCCCCATGGTGCAAGCTCCCACTAGCTTAACCAGCTAATGTGCTCATCTAAAAATAACCCCCTTTCACAACCAACTGAATGTGTACGGTTCCGCTTACGTCAACATCGTACACAAAAAAAGCTGAACACTAAGTAGACATTCATGAAAATTTTATAGAAATAAAAGAATCTTTTTTTTATTGGGTCTTTGGTCATTTAAGACCTTTGGAAACTGTATTTAAGGATTATTTGTCCTTTTTAATGATTTTTAAGACCTTAAATTTGGTAAAGTAAATTTAAGACTTTTTAAGGACCCGCGGATACCCTAGGTGAGGGTAGGAACGTAGATGGAGCGATAAAACCCATCAGAAACTTGTGCAAATTAATGATTAAAAAATAAATAAATAACATCAAGAATGTTCTGCTATATTTTTCCTGGTGAATCAGCACCTGGGCACTAGTGCATGGTAGGGGTAGGTGAAGTTACACAGAAATTACGTATCTACCTTTTGTGAATAAAGCAGGAGGGAATAAATAACTCCTTCATTTGATCAATGCCACAATTTCTTCCTTGAATTTAAAATCAGCAGAGGTGCGAGCTGAGGTCAAGGTACCCTGAGACTCGTCTTGAATACTTTCATGCTGGTCTCGTTTATTTTAGAGTAATGACAGTAAAACGCGTTTCTCTATACTTTACCTAATCTTTGCGACAGAGAACTTGCTGTGGCGTTGGACGGATCTCCCATCACTAATGTGGACAAAGGCATCGAATCCTGAACGGGAAAACGAATAGTCAAAATGCACATTTAAAATATAAGAAAGTCACAAATACATGATGTTTAATCAAATAACTTTAAAATAAGTGTCCATCTTCATCTGGAACCACATGCTAGCTGCTGAAAACTCACGTATTTGCTGCTCATGGAGACCGCCAGGTTGGACAGAACCGCAGCCGAACCGACCCACAGGAAGAACCCACCGTCGAGCTTCATCACGTGGAAGTGAACGACCTGCTCCAAAATCTTCTCGGAGAAATTGTGCACCGAAATGCCTCCAAACTCCGCTCCGTTGTGCATCTCGCTCATTGTGATTCGCTGTGCAACAAACACTCGCGAGATCTGTACACGGTAACGTGACTTACGGTTTGAGGAGAAGAACCGCCAGACCTAAGCAATCAATCCGTATTCGTGTCTATGGAAAAGCAGATCTGAGTTTGTATTATTATTATTATTAGTATTTTCTCTAGATTTCTGGTGTGAGCCACAATGTTTATAGTTGTTATGAAGCTCAGCCTTGTTTCATCTGAACACTGTTTGGTTTTTGGTCACTTTTTGTAAAATGTACACGGCTAATATGTATTTTTTTCTTTTAGCCTTTTGTGCACGAATGTCGCACTGCATTATGGGAGCGATGAGACGCATTTTTTAAAATTAAATACTAATAACTGATGACAGTCTGGGCCAGTAATTGTGTATCCGCTTCTTTTTAATTGTAAATCTGTAAAGCCGCATCTTTATCTGCTTCACCTTTTATTGCCCGTTTCATTCACACCGTGAGTCAGACAGCATGTGAGTTAAAGACCTTCCTTAGGTTACGTGAATCTAAGATGGGAACTTCCAAGCTGGTTATTTTAGCCCAGCTCACCAACAAGAGCCGACTCTTTGTGGTTTTCCTGTTGCGTTAAGTACATTTATATATAACCAAAATAATGCAAAACTATATGTGGAAATGATTTACTAATGTAAAAAAATGCAATATATCAAATATTCATCATTTCTAACCCTAACCATCAGAATAAAATATAACAATCGTAAAACCAACATAAAATCAATTAAAAGAGGAGAGTAAAAGCAAAAAATAAAATCCTGAAAAAGATTAAGAGGCCGGGGCATCGAAACCGAGTAAAATTTGCTAATCCTGGAATGCCTCGACAAAAAAATATGGCTCTTAAGGCGAGACTTAAAAAACCCCAATGAGGGTGACTGACGCACCACCAAAGGCAACTGGTTCCAAAGTGCAGGTGCCAACACCGAGAACGCACGATGTCGGTACAGGATCGGCTTGGGTCCTTCGACTGCCGATGACGTCTCATTACTGCAAATCTACTCGGCTTTCACACATACTTTTCGGAAAGACATCAGTTTTGTTAATAAATTCTTGTTTATTAACACCTAAATGTTGTCTTCATGATTGTAATTTGTTAATAAAACATATCTTTGTTTTGTAAAGAATGTGAAACTGCATAAAACCAACATGGGACTGACAAAAAATAGAACAGTTCTTATATGTGAAGCCACATCTGTTAGTATTGATGTGGAGTTCGTCTGTATATTTCCTTAGTTGTTATCTAAATACATTATTTGATTCAAAATATTGCTTGGTGTCTTTCAGTAGAGTTCTTATAGTTTATTTTTCCCCATTTCATCAAGATCAAGAGCTTTTGAGGGTCACCATTTATCATTTGCTTATATTTTACATTCCCTTTAGAAATGCAAACATATTTTCCCCAAAACGTGTTGATTTTGGAACTACAGGACTACAACTGCTAAGACCACAACCGCAAATTTGTTCTGACCAATCAAAATCAGAAGGTGATAACGTCACTTCCGTAAGCTTCATGTTCAGCCAATCAACTACTTTGACGTCATCGGCAGTCGAAGGACCCCGAGCCGATCCTGCACCCGAGCAGATCCTGTACCGACATCGGTCCCCCCGTGACCTGCACTTAGTGCGTGGAACGATCAACAGCTCCCTGCCGGCTAAGCGAAGGGCCCGCGAGGGGGCGTGTCTATGCAAAAGGTTGCCAAGATATGCTGGAGATGTTCCGTGTAAGGCCTTGTGTGCCAGTACCAAGACCTTGAATTTTGCCCTGTATTGCACAGGCAGCCAATGAAGGGATGCCAACACAGGGGTGACATGTTCCCTGCGCCTGGTGCCTGTCACGAACCTAGCGGGTGAGTTTTGTACTAACTGCAAGCGTGCTACCGCACCCTGACTAAGGCCGGCATACAGTGCATTGCAGTAGTCGAGCCTTGAAAGAACAAAAGCATATGTGACAGTCTCTAGATGTACTCTGGACAGCAGGGGCTTAACTCTGGCTAGGCGGCGTTAGTTAAAAAAACACGATCACACAACCTGGTTGATTTGCGCGTCGAATTTAAGGGCTGAGTCCAGTTGCACTCCCAAATTTCAGATGGTGGTCTTCATGCTAGATGCTAAAGGGCCCAGATTCACGGCATCTCATGGGCGTGTAGACATGCCAGGGCTAAGCACAATTACTTCAGTCTTAGCGTCATTCAGATGTAAAATGTTTGTAGCCATCCAGGAGCGCACATCCTCTAAGGCATCTATAAGCTTTGATAATGACCCATCGACCCCCCGCTGAAGGGGGAGGTAGATCTGACAGTCGTCAGCATAAAAATGAAAAAGCATGCCGAACTACATGTTAAGTCACACACTACCGCCTGCGTCTGCAGAGTCATCAGCTTCCTCCAGCCAGCAGCTGGCACCCACTGCCACCCCAAACCTGGTACAAACATCTCGTTACATAGAATTATGCCTAGGATTATTTGAGCTATCAATCATACTTCAAAGTTATACTGTAATACATATAGAAAATGCAGAGGGGCGGTTGTTGACTTTATATGGAAAATGGCCTACCATAGCTTGGGTTACAATTTTTATTTTATTTTTAGCAGTCACTCTTTGGCTTGCAGACTGATGCCACAAACAGCAAGGTGCTTTATTAAATCACAGGTACTATTAACTCATTCGCTGCCAGCGTTTCTCACCGTTTTTACTGTTTTTTTAAGAATCACAGAACGTTGCGCGCTAGGATGATGTCAACGCCAAAACAACCAAAACAAAGAGGAGACTAACCTCTTACATCAGGAAGAATCCGCGTGTTTCGAACGTTTTCCGTTCTTTCATAATCCGTTGTCGAATTGTGATTGGCAGACGCTTTTCCGGTTCGCGCCTCACTTTTTTTTTTACAGGAACGGCCCAAAACGATCTCCTAACACATGGATTTTCTGCTTCCTGATCATGTGACGTGTGACTTACGCAGATGAAGATCGGCTCCAGAGCTGAGATGTTTGTTCTCTCAGCGCGGGGGCTCTTTCCGATGCTCAAACAGTTTTAAAAAAAATGCAAATGACGACTTTAATCGTCAATGGCAGTGAATGAGTTAAGGTACTTCCATATTTAGGTATAAAGGTGTATTTGCATTCACCTGAAAAAAAACAAACAAAAACTCTGCTTTTCCAAATTAACAAAATAACTTAAAAAAAGGCTGTTTTAACCAAGGGGCCATTTTGGACGCAAAGAAGGGGTGACTAAAATTGAGCTCCACCCTCATCCGCTAGGGGCTGGCACCAGAAGTGAGTAAATCCTAACTGACTCCCATGTTAAAAATATTAATTTCACAACAGAAATAAACACGTTTACAGCCTGGTTCCAAAAACCAGTTCAGTGCGCAAAATTCTGTATAATTAATGTGCATCGGAGCCACGTGACTTCAGAGCTAGCAATGGGAGCCAGCTCCAGGAAAAGGCCTCTGCTCTGCCTGGGCCTCGCGTTAATAGACGTTTGAGCATTTCAGCTGTCTGAACTTTAGCTGTGTCCTCTGAGAGTTCTTGTCTGAATGTTGTGTGGAATTATTTGGACAAAAAGGTCAAGCTGTGGTTAGCCTACTAACCGGTCATCCAAGCGGTTTCAGTTTCTTTTTCAACAGTAAGTAAAATTATATTTCTGTACTTGTATTTCGCTGGTTGAGCGGGGGAAATGCTGTGTCATTTAAAGGAGACATATCTTGAAAAACTCACTTTTTTATCCCTTAATACAGTGCATTTCACATTTTAAGTAACTAAGTGTGCAAAAAGCCTTATATTATTCACTAGAGGTGCTATTTAGATATTTTATTAGAAGGTTTTGGTCATATTTGTCCACCTGTTCAGTTTTAAAACGTGTTGAACTATGTCGTCACGACAACTGCCAAAAAGGGTCCTGGACATCCGGCTAAACACAAAGCCGTTTTCACTTTTAAAACATTTATTATGGGTAACATGATGGAGGAGCTATTCCACCGAAGGTTATTTACCCTCCCTCCACAGATGCCTCTGACACAGAACTAATCTGCATGAGACTGACTCAAGGTCATGCATTTGCTTCTAAACTGCTTCCTTTCCAGCTCAAGAGAAGAATGAAGATAAAGGACTCTTTCCTTTAAATAAATCAAATAACTCTTTTTTTAATAAAGCTAATCAAACAAAGTGTTAGTCAATAATACGATGTTGGCCAATCTGTGAAATGACAATGTTATGATTAATATACTTTAATAATATGACTTTAGTCTAGCTGCACTAGACATCCTGATCACACGTAATGTAAACGCACGACACATTGTTTACTCATCCAATCAGAACCTTCCTTTCTGAAGCGTGGCATAGTCTCTGTGGTGTTTATAAATCTGTCCAACTTTGATTCGACCAGAAATCAAAACATCCAGATTAATAAAACCAGTCCCAGCGCCCTCTTAGATCAGTTCTCTAGTTCACCGCATGCTAAGAGGAGTATCGGACCGGCCACCCGGACTTCCTTTTTAAGCAAAGAACCAACAAGCTGGATAAAATCTGTTGCATTTTTCCAACTAAGCAACGGTTCCTTTCAGAATAAAAGCTGAACTCACTGACCCAAGGGGGGTCCACCTGACGCAACTGTCACTTTTTACCTGGAGACAATCCAAAGACTAGGCTGTCGTAGTGCTGACGCTGGTTCATCGGCTCCGGTACCAAAAGGGGGGTTCGAGGACCTGGCATTCTGGATCTGTATGGAGGTCTCATCCTAAAGGTATGTGTGGAGCGACAATATGGCGTCTCATGTGTTTATGAAACTCCGATCATAGCTAAAGCAAAACATCACAACATCATTCAGACTTGCTTCTCCGGATACGAGAGTTCTGATGACAACATCACTCACACACACACACCATCCATCTCACGTCTCATTCACACCAGATCCATCCATTCACTTAGAGTTTAGTTAGTCTTGTTTAAAATTCTTTAAAATTGTTTAGAAATAAATCTTCTTATACATTTTAAAGGTGACTCTCTTCTCTTGTCTCTCAGTTAATACGAGTGTTACATAATCCCTGCAATAAAAAGTTCCAATCTTCTGGTTAAAATAACCCAACAGTCCGTAAGATTGACTTCATATTTACTATGGAATCTTATGTCTCACGGTTCCTTAATTAGATGTAAATTAACCCTTTACATATGCAATTCAAACTGTAGAACAAAAAATTACAATAAAAAAACGAGTCACCAAATTTTATTCAAGTAGTTTTTCTACAGTTCAGTTGTTGGGAGTGGAAAAATAATCAGGGCTTTCTTCCAGAAAATCTTCCACTAGTTTGTTGAACTCCTCAGCGTACCTCAGGTGGAGGTTGTGTTTTCCCTCAGGCATTAAATGCAACCTAAATATGGAAATGACGTAACGAGTGTTACTTCCATCCTCGGGGTGTAATGCACACAGTAAGGCTGGGCATGTGGTCTCACCGTGAGCCCTTTATGTGTTTGTGGAGGTAGTGAGGGTGGAAGCTGGGCACCATGGGATCCTTCTCTCCATGGATGATCAGGGTGGGACAGCTGATCAGCGGCAAATGCTCCACACAGATACTCCCTAAAGAGAGAAAGTGAAGGAAGCACTTGAGCTCTGAACACCAAACGAGCGTTACGAGTGTAAAATAAAGAGTCTAAATGTGTTCATGCTGATGTTTTCACCTTCTGGTCTGTGTGCAAACTGAGCAATGCCATCCACCCAGCTCTCCCAGGTTTTAGCAAAAGCTTCTGCTCCGTACACCTCCTCCATGGGCCGCCTCATTCTTTCGCTCCACTTGGAGACGTCTCGGACCACTGAGCATTCCCACAAAAACACAAAGGGTAAAAAAAAATCTGTTTTAAGAACATTTTCTTGTCTTATTTCTACACCAGCAGCTGATAAAAAGCGGAGTACTGTTGTAAAGCTTGAGGTCGTCCTGGGAGACGAAAGCGTTGGATCCCCAAACAACCATTTTGTCGATCAGCTGCGGCTTCGTGGCAGCGGCGATCAGAGCAGTGATTCCTCCGTCGCTCCAGCCGAGCAGCGAGAACCTGCCGAAACCCAAAGTCTAAAAGACAAATAAAGGAAATGGGGTTTGTTTCTGTGATGGTGCACTGTCGATCAGCACCCAACAGCTGCAGCACCTCCATCAGAGCTACAGCATCCTTTGCATCCCTCTCAAAGAAGTCTGGAGGAAAGTCCCGCTGTGGAGGGCGGGATCGTCCATAACCTCGAGGGTCCCAGCCAACCACCGTGAAGCGTTCCTTATTCAGAGACTTCAGCTGAGGACCGAAGTCTGTCTGGGTGCTTCCTGTGGTGAGAACAACAGAGAAGATAGTGATGCTGCAGCTGGAGGGAAGTTGATTATCTTTTGCGTAAATGCTCATATCCACTAGCAAAGCTGTTTGCTGTGTTGGTTTAGCATCCAGGAAACAGCAAGTAGAAGCTAACTGTTAGCATTAGCAGCTCCACCACACAACAGAACTCCTCCAGGCTTGTGTTATTTGTGGAGATAAAATATCAATGTTGAATTTTTTTTCCCCAAGAAAAAAGAGCAAACGGAGGCGACGGAAGGGTCACGTTGCTGTTAGCCAATCAGAAGTTATGCCTACCCCAGCCTGGCCGCGTTTGCTCCACACTGCCTTAGGAACGTGGATGTGATCGAGCACATGGGCCGTCTGTGGCCTGTGATGTCATGAATGCATCTCCGAGCACGTGGGCGGGGCAAAAGAGCGTTGGGAAGTTCGCAACTCCACGGTGTCTCCATTATTAAACCAAAGCAGCTTGAGCGGTCTTGCTTTTAGAGACTCTGATTTAGATTTTGGATCCTGCTTTGCTTTGTGTGTGTGGGTGTGTGTGTGTGTGTGTGTGTAAGTCAGAAAACTGGCTTCAGTCTCGTTAACTCCACAGCATCCAGAATGATAATGCCCGTGGGCTGATTCTATCTGCCAATCGGAGGCTCCTCCTAATAGTACGCACAATTTTGAGCTGGCCAATCAGCATGCAGTGGGAGTGTCTGGCATGTTTGCCTCCAGGCAGACCGCATCGGGAAGAGGGCGCGCATGGGAAACCCCAAGGCTACTACCTAAATGATAACACTCCCAACCCGGTCCAGGCGGAGTGGAGCCGATGCGAGTGTGTAAGTGACGTCCGTGTTGATCCTAGCGGAGGCCACATCCTGAGCGTGAATGGGGTGTGGCTGCATTTACCGAGAGCACCTGGAATCAGCAGAACAGCGTGTTTCCCTTCGCCCGTTTGCTCGTAGTACAGATCAACGCCGTTGACTCGATGTCGACCGGAGGAGACGGAGGAGCTGCAGCGATAGAAAACCAGATAATCGATGTCTGAACAAGCACCCAGATCCAGACTGGATTAAAGCTGGAAAACAAAATCAGTAACTAATACAACACTAATATAAAGAGCTGTGCAAAATCAGCTGTTGAGTGAACTGAAGTAAAAAAAGGAAAATATTTCCATTGAAGATGTTTTAATGAACTTTTGCAAGATGACATTCTCATTGGATGATTTACATCTCAAGAGGTGAAAAAGTAAGTGTTTGGAGTTTTGACTAAGTTGTAGTTTTTCAAGGATGCATCCAGCTCATTAACTGTGTTTATAAGGATTTATTAGAACAGTTAAAATCAGTATTGGCATTCAGAGGAAAAGGCAATCAGTGGATCCCAGGAAAAGCAGGATGGGCAGATGATTATGTTCATTTTCTTTTTCCCGTTCCTCATCTTCTGATCACCATTTTTGCTTTTTCCATTTTTTATGATTTTTTTGTCATGTTTAAATTTTTTGATTACTTAGTTTTGGATTTTTTTTTGTTCTTGAGTTAAGGATTGTTTATTTATTGAAAGTCATATCGTCATAGCAATATTAATCACTAGGGATGTAAGAAAATGTCGATTATGGCAATATATCGTGATATTTTCCCCAGCAATATTATATCGATATTCAAAAGCTGTGTATTGAAAACATCGATATCGCAATATATCGTGATATTTTTTCTTGCAAAAAATGTATTGATATTCAAAAAATGTGTAGTATCTAATTTTTGGAAGAATTTACATGGAAACATTTGTGTATTTTCTTTTCCTGTGGTGCGATTCAAACGCCAACCACTAGTTGGCAGCAGTGTGTAATGGGTTTTGTTTCTACCATTAAAATGTAAATCCCTCTGTTACGGTTAAACATGTTAAGTATCAGCTTGAGACTGTTGATTGAATTTTCCTATAATAAATTAAGTCTGAAAAAGTGGCAATATTGTCTGACTGAATGTATCGCAATATATCGTGATATATTGTATCATCTCCCCTGTATCGTAATACGTATTGTATCGCCATAATTTCGCCAATACACATCCCTATTAATCACTGTTATCGTGCATCACAGGTCTTCCTAATATCCTGCAGCCCTATTAAGAACCATTGGTGAAAGTGATACTTGTGGATGAAATAATGCAGACGTTTCAGGTGTTTTCACCGCTACAGGCCTGAAAATGCAATCTCCCCTTCCTGTTTCAGATTAGTAGGACCTCATTGTACATAAAATATGCATTATTTTTTCAAATCAAGTTTGCTTAAAAATAATTAATTACAAAATAAAACTACATTTCTCACAGAAATGCAGGTTGGGTGCTGAAAAATGAAAAATAGCTGAGCTGAGTTGAACTGGGAAAATTAGCAGATGACGAGTGGAAGGATGAGTTTATTAATAAACTCTTTCCATGATCGCTTGTTCCGGAAGAACAGTAAAAAAAATAAACAGAGAAGATGAGCTGAACAGAGGAATAACTTGTTAAAACAGCACAGAGTACAAAGTTTAGCCCAGTGTCTGTCAGATCAATGACTGTGAGCTGGACAAGTGCAGAAGAACTTGAATTTTCCATTTAATACCAAAGGTTCTGGCACGCTGCTCCTGAAAGATGAACATTTTGATTTAAAAGTTGCTGAAATAACATAAAATTTGTAGATAAAGTGGTTAAATGACAAAAAACACAATAATTTCTGTCTAAAATGAAGAGCTAAAAATAAAAAAATTTAAAAATCCAACAGAAACGACAGGGTATTTGGCGCCACCTGGTGGTCGGAGGTGAAAATGCAACAACAAAACAGCGGAGCCAGAACGCGCCTCCTAAACGTGATTTGAACAGGGATTTGAAGAATTGTGCACGCGCACATGATCATCCACATGCATGTTTCAACCGGTTTCAACATGAAAGTGTTACCAGAGCCGCTGCGTCGCCTTCACGCCGCTCATCCTACACTTTAACAAACTTCTCCCGGTTAACAACAAGGCGGCCACCATTTTCTCCAGAGGAGCAGCTGGGCTTCTAACTGGTTAAACTGGTGAAAGACAACTGGTTAGAAAGGGACAGGCAAAAGGCTGGTTAGAGATAATCTGGTAGAGACTGACTGAAGTCCGCCTCGCACTGTTTTAAGGGATGTCCGGGCTGTTGGATTCACTTCAGCACTTTCCACGCAGGAAAAACGTTTGAAGCGAAAGTGCAAAAAGGAACAAAAACATCAAAGTTTCCCTGAATTAAAATCACAAAATGGTTCAAATCGATATGTGAAAGTTTCTAATTCTTCATTTATTTTCTCACTGACCGCCTCGTTATTTTACGACATTCCTCTTGAGCCAACACGATTTAATTTTGGAGATGCTTTGACTGAAATCGTTCTATAACGTTATTTATAGAGCACAACCGACCAAAGCGCTGTACATAATAAAACAACAGTCACATGTCAAAAACATAAAAAACAACAACAACGAAGTACAGCCAATAAAACAAAGCGAAAGTAAGTATCTAAAAGTGAACAACCAATGTGTTCATATGAGTAAATTTAATTTTATTTGAGTTCCTAAAAACTGTATTTTTGAGTTTTGTAAAATAAAATAAATCAGTTAGACTTTGTAAGAGTGAGATATTTAGATCTATTTAGATTTTGTTGACTAAATTCCTAAACTTTTCCGGCTTCTTGTGAGAATAGATCAGCTAAGTTCAACTTCATGAAGGATGAATATTTTCTAAATCACAAATGCATTTTGAAACATTACTTTTACTGAATATTTAAAGCAAAAACTGGAATATTAAAACAAAATCATTAACGACTAAGGACACACTTAGCTAGATTAATCAGGAAAGGGAACTTAATGTGGACTTTAACTCACGGTAACAGCCTTTTAATAATATTGATGTGTTTATTTGTAAACACAGCCATTAAACCTTAAATAAAGGACAACCGAAGTGTTTACAAAGATGTTAATCAGAGCCGATTGTTCTAGGAAAGAGCAGCACTGTTGTTATTAAAAGGGGTTTTCTGTGCCTCCTCCTGGCTCTGATGAGCTGTTCAGACCTTCTGCTTTTTGGTAAACGCCTCCATGCCACACACTGAACCACACTCAGGAACACAACCGGGCTAAAAATACCTGCGGTATCGCCTCCCGTGTGTCAGGTAATAAAAGCGACAGCGATGAATTTAGCTGATCGCGGTCGTTTGTCGCCTCCCGTGTGTCGAGCCCATCAGCCCTCCAGGGAGCCAGCTCCCCTACTGGCCCCAATAGGCACCTCCATTACCAAAATGCCCCCCAGGGCATGGAGACGCCAGCCCATCTCGCCAGGGCCCAAAGCAGCAGCATCACAGAGCCCCACTGGGTCCGAGGGCACCAACCGAGCCCCACCCCAGCAGAATATCCCGTCCCATCCCTGCATTTGCACAACTTCCAGAATATGTAAGACATGAGACATCCAGGTAGGGTTGGGTCCTCCCCCTCCTGGACATAAAGCACATACATTAATAATCTGCTTTGAATTCAGATAGAAAGGGAAATCCTGATACGCTAAGTCAGGTGTTCTCAGCAGGTATTTTGAGAAGGGCTCCTTGTATGGTCCAACAGCTCTGTCTCCTCTTTCCTCTGGCCTTCAGCCATCTTTGTCTGGCTGGTATGTCCACATTTAGACCCCCCCCCCACCCACCACCCTGGTCTAAATATAAATATCTGAGCAGTGTGTCCTGCTGCTGAGGTGACATTACGTAATCCTCATCAACACGTTCTCAACATGAGCCGTGGACACGTCGACGGCTTCATTGTGTCCAGAGTGACTCTGAATGTCCTCTGGGACAGTCTGAGGACAATGAGGTTCAGATTGTGACTGGGGACAGACATGGGGAACGGGATCACCAAGGTAGGAGCCAGCCAGCATGAAAAGCATGTCACTAAAACACCTGAAACCACCAAATGTCCTCTTTCCAGATCCTTCCAGACCTCTACCTCGGGAACCTTAAAGGTGAGCTGTCGATCGTCCCGTCATGTGAGTGAAGAACAGATTTATCTTCAGGACGAAGTAGTAGAGCGTTTCAGTTCCTCATCAGCAGCAGCGTGTGGTGAGCTGCTACGTGGAGCTCAGTTTCTATAGAGTAGAGGTCACAGATCCACGTCCTGCACTTTACAGCATTCTTTAATGTGTGTGTGTGTGTGCGTGCGTACGTGTGTGTGTGTGTGTGTGTGTCAGCAGCTGGGGAAACGTGATTCTTCAACACAGGAGCGTGGGTGGGAGGGGATGTCCCACACTGTGGGGGTGTCCCTGCGTGTCCCTCCACTTGTTTCCATTCTGAGTCGTTCTCAGTCAAACTGGCGTAGCGACACAAGAACAGGAAACGTGAAAGGACTTTGTTTTGTTTTTGTAAACATGCTCAGGAAACTGCCGTCAAATAGGAAATATGATTCATGTGATGACAACAAGAGTTTGGTCTTCTATCTTTCTGTTTCTGGGAGGAAATAATTAGGAAGGATGAATTAGTGAGACTTTTAGTTTCATGAATGGGGAGGGAAACTCTAGAGGTGGAGGCCTCTGACCTAACTCTGCATCGGCACAAAGACTGCTGCTGTCGGGGTAGATGGCTCCCCTGGTGGCGTCTCCTCTTCCTGTCTGGCACATCTGAGGTGTGTGTGTGCGTGTGTGCGTGTGTGTGTGTGTGTGTGTGTGTGTGTGTGTGTGTGTGTGTGTGTGTGTGTGTGTTAATTAGCTTTACTGTTTTTATTTTTGTGGAGAAAATGATGTATCTGTGAAGCACTTTGAGTCACATTTTATGTATGACAAGCATTTTCTAAAGTTTTGATTGATTGGTTTGATTTTGATTAATTAAACATAAATGATATTTATGAAGGTTTGGGGCTATTTTTATATTTCTTTCAATAAAAACTGCACACATGCAGATGTAAGTGCATCAAAAACATACAAAAAGTAAGCTGTTTATTGTTTTTCTTCCTAAGATAAAAAAATTTCACTCATTTCAATTATCTACAAAAGTAGATGTCTGTGATGAAACAGCAGAAGCTGTTCTCCCCCAGCGTAGCTGCACTGTACCACACGGCCAGATTTATGCTCCATCTGTCGTCCTGGAAGAAGGCTGTGATTTCAGCGAGCTTCCTATCCACTTTTCTTCTCCGTGCCTGGTTCGAAACCGCTAATTTGGAGATACAAACATATAGTCATTACGTCTTTTCACACAAAATGCTAAATAACTTTTACCATCCGTCAGAAATAAGTGTTTTCTTTAAAATTCACTGAAATCATATGTTAAATTAATGGTGCTTATCAAACTGGATCAGAAAATCATTTTTAGTGCCTCACAGACTCCCATTCGTTTTTTTCGGCAGCAGTGAACCCATGAAGTAGAAGTAGATGGACGTGGCCTAGGCCCCCTATAGACAGGAGGATGAATTCTCTCCGAGGGCTCCTGGAAGTCCTCGAATGATACACTCGGAGGGAGCCAGAGAAATTAGTTTTCATCTGCTTTTTAAAGGAGACCTCTGAGTCTCCTTTAATAACAGATTATGACCACTTATAACAACGAATAACAACTAATAACTGTTTCTAACAGCTTATGACCAATAATAACAAATTATAACAACTTAAAATCACTGATAAAACAAATAGCAGCTTCCAACATTTTATAACAGGTTATAACAGCTGATACTGTCTTCTAACAGCTTATAACCACTTATAACAACTAATAATGACTAATAAAGTCTTCTAACAGCATATAACCAACAATAACAGCTAATACTAACTTAAAATCACTGATTAAAACAAATAGCGGCCTTCAACATTTTATAACAGATTATAACAGCTGATAATGTCTTATAACAGCTTATGACCATAACAACTAATAATGACTAATAAAGGCTTCTAACAGCATATAACCAACAATAACAGCTAATAACAACTTAAAATCACTGATAAAAACAAATAGCAGCCTCCAAAATTTAACAACAGGTTATAACAGCTGATACTGTCTTATAACAGCTTATGACCACTTATAACAACTAATAACAACAAAATAAAGGCTTCTAACAGCGTATAACCAACAGTGACAACTAATAACAACTTAAAATCACTGATAAAAACAAATAGCAGCTTCCAACATTTTATAACAGGTTAGAACAGCTAATACTGACTTCTAACAGCTTATAACCACTTATAACAACTAATAAAAGTGAATAATGGCTTCTAACAGCTTATAACAAATAGTAACAGATGATAACAACTTAAAACTGCTTATTACATCTGATAACAGCTAATTACAGCTTACCATAATGTTGCTACTCATTCAGATTTCTTATTTTTCACACAATAAATCATCTCTAACTTTAAAGAGTCAGTTTGTCATCCTACTTTTGAGTACAGGAATCAAGAGTCGTCACCAGCACATTTGTGAGGATCGTGAATGCCTGTGTGAGTGGACTGAACAGCCAATTTACAGTCCTAATATTTTATACCTATGCATTTATGTCATAAAAACAATGAACGTGGTGAAATAAAATAGTAATAGTGATAATAATCTGGTCAGAGGGCTCGGTGCAGGCTCCACTGGAATAACAGCATCCTGCAAACTTGCAAAGCATGACAAAAAAAAATGCTCAAAGCACATCTGTACATGCCAGAAAACATTTGGCTTCCTTTTAAAGAACAAATTTGATTAAAACAATTACAGTTTCTTGCTTTTGGGCCAAGCTGTGGGCCTCTTTTAGAAACATTGGTTTTCCGGTTTTAATTTCAGTTCAAAACGAGCAAAAGTCATATTTGCTTGGAAGGCCTTGAAGGAGGGAGGGGGGTTGTTGTCGGGCAGAATAGGCTTTGTTTAGGGTTTTTTTGGGGGGGGGGGGGGGGGGGGGGGGGTTTGACATGGCAATACGGTGCAGGAGACACTTTTAATTTTTTGACTTTCTTTGCAATCCTCAGATGCTCGGGACCGGGAGCTGCTGGCTCGGCACAACATCACCCACATCCTGTCCATCCATGACACTGCCTCCCCCGTCCTGGAGGTGAGGCGGCTGCTTTTGGGGCATCTGAGGTTGACCCTCATGACCCCTGCATCCATCCAGCTGTAAAGAGCACAATGTTCTTTGAACCCAGGATTCTTTTGGGTTGTTTCTGCGGATCAGGACTCATTCTGAAAGTGTGAAACATCTGTCGTCTCCTCTGAGTTTATTATGGTTTACAGCTGCTGCCGCCGTCTGAAGCCATCAGCTATTCCTCTCACGAGGCTGAGGCTCCTGAAACAGACCACTTCAATTATTCTGAAAGTCACATGCTCATATTTTCAATCCAGTGTCAGTCACAGGACCTGGAATCCACCTGGTTTCATGAATGCAGTTTTCTGAATATCGCGGAGACGTCAGTGGAAACCTGAGTTGTTTTCAGCTGATGCAGCTGCAGATGCATCATGGGAAGCTTACAGCCTGAAGGTGGAAATAAATGCTTTAAAATGCTGCACTTAGACGTGGGAATTAGAAAAAGGTGCTTCTCCTTATTCTCGGTGGGTTTAATCTAAGCTCACTCCATCTGTTCTCATCTCGATGTCGTAGAAATCCTTGAATCCGCCGGCGTCCTCGCGCCGCTTTCACAACTTTCAGCTTTTCTTGTTGAAAGCGATCGTGAAAAGTTCTCAGAGCTCTCTGTGCACTTTCTCCATCCATGCTAGCATGTTTCATTGAACAGTGAAGAGAAACCTAAATTAGCCAGTATCACTACCCAAACGGGTCAACCACCAAAACTGTTGCAGGTCTGGGCCGGAGGCGCGCTCTGAGCTCAGCCAGCAGCCGTTCTGCGCTTTCTCAATCCCAGACACCTTAATCTGAGATTATTCTTGTGTTAAATAATATGATGCAGCTTCTTTCTTTTTTTTTTTTTTGTGGTTTGTGGCTTGTCGATGACTCAGGCCCAAGTGGACCAGATGGACCGGGTTTATTTGCATGCCCAACAGTCAAACTGCTGACTGATTGGTTTCTTGGAAGACAGCGTTATGGTTCCTGAGAGAGGAAGGCAACATTTGCAACAACCAAGTCTCTAAGGTCAGAACGTGGCTTTAAATTAACATAAAGCAAAACGACAACGGTGCACCATCTCTTATCAAACAGGACCGAAGCCTCAGGAGTGAAAACCAGCATCTCTGGAGCATCGATCGATTATTGATCGCTAAAGCTGAGAAACCGTCTCCATCAACCCAACAGCCTTCATTTGAATAACCGGTAATAACTCTGATGGTAGCGACGCCCGTGTTTGTACTGGTGGTTATGAAAAGTGTCTGGAGCACTTCCAGGGTTTAGTCTGTCCCAGAGGACCCGGGGGGGGGTTGCACTGGTGCAGTCATACAGGGACGAGGTGGTTTCTGTCCACTTAATCAGCTGCCAGGTGTGCAGAGCAGTAAAACACAGAGACACACACACTTGGTCATGTCGTGACCTGCAGCGGTGACGGGACCAGAGGTTTCAGGTCAGGCAGCGGTGACGGGACCAGAGGTTTCAGGTCAGGTCCCGTCACAAACATGAGGCCCGTAGGACGGGCTCCATCTGCAGACGTGTTGAACAGGCTGTTGTCTAAAACCAGCGTTTCTCCGCAGGAGATGACGTATCTCTGCATACCCGCTGCCGACCACTCGAAGCAGAACCTGTGAGTATTCCTGGTTGTTTCACACGTTCCTTCATGTTCTGCAGCTTTACAGAGAGAGTTTCTAACTTCCAAAGCCTCTCGTCTGATAAAGAGTTGATGTTTCACCAGGATTCAGTTTTTCAAAGAGAGCATTGAGTTCATCCACGAGTCCCGGCTGAAGGGGGAAGGATGCCTCGTGCACTGGTGAGAACACGTTTAGCAAAAGTCGGTGATCGGTATCGGCCCTCAGAACCAGGATCGGTGTGTCGGAAAACGGATTGGAGCACAAAAACTTTACCCTTCAGTGATTTTCTTTGATTAAAGATGATAAACTAAGTAACGTGTTATGCATGTAAAACTCTTCACAGACAGAATCACAGAGAGCTTCACGCAGATCAAAAGAAAATAAAACATAAAATCATAAAATCAAAATGATCTCAGAACAGAATTAGATCAGAAAAAATTAAGTCATAAAATTATAAAATTTCATAAACAGATGAAAGATGATTACAAACTTGGGTTAGAAATAAGAAAATAAAACATTTATGTAAAAGCAGCTTTAAATAACGGTGCCCAGACTGTTAATGCTGTGTAAGGACAAAGGAAGATCGTTCCAAAACCTCGACTTTTATATCTGGTCTTTGGACCTTCTAGAAGGTTCTGGGGTGTGGACCTGAGAGCTTTAACAGGTCAGTAATATAGGGAGGAGCTCGACCACGTAGAGCCCTGAAAGTTATAGTCAGGATTCTAAAATGAACTCTAAAGTTAACGCATGGACGCAATTTTCACTTTAGAAGTTGGGGGGGGGGGGGGGGGGGATCTTTACAGTATGCTCTAATGGGAAACGGGCTTCAACACAAACGGTTGTTTTCCGCTTGGTCCTAGAGCTCAACCAGTATCAATTTAATTTAGCGTAATATTGTTTTTGGATGGTAAAAAGTGCAGAGGTCAAAACTTGACTTTGGAAAAAGTGGGGGGGGGGACATGTCCCCCCTGTCCCCCCCAAAATTACGTCCATTAACGGGTAACCAGTGCAGAGACAGTAGAATAGGAGTGATGGGTGCTCTTCTGTTTGCTCCAGTCAGGAGCCTCCCTGCAGAGTTCTGGACCAGCTGAAGGCGGTCAGCGGCTTTTTTGTTAAAACATGTGACGAGTGTGTTACAGTCATCTAGACGGGAGGACCACTTCAAGTTCAAACTGAGTTTTAAAGGCCTGAAAGGAGGTTTCAGGAAAAGAAAATATCAAAAATCGGATTTCTTTGTGCTAGGCCTCAGATTTTATGGGAATAAAAGGTTGAAGAAAGGAATAAACTCTGACTTCTTTTACTATTTGGCCACAGAGGGGAGATCCTCGTGGTTTATTCATCTAATTCTCATTTTAAGCCACACCAGACAAGCCGCCACTCGGCTGTTTTCTTTCAAACGTTCGATGAAGATTTCCTCCAGCTTTCATCTCTGCTCATATCAAACCAGCAAACGGGTTTCACTTCTTCAAAGAGCTGCGTGCGAGGAGGAGTCACTCACTGTGGGGGTCTGTGTCCTCAGCGTGGCGGGGGTATCCCGCAGCGTCACCCTGGTGGTGGCCTACATCATGACGGTGACAGGGCGCGGCTGGGTCCAGGCCCTGGGCGCCGTCAGGGCGGCGCGGCCCTGCGCCGGGCCCAACCTGGGCTTCCTGCGTCAGCTGGAGGAGTTCCAGAACACGGAGCTCGCACAGGTGAGTCGTTTTAAACGCATGAAGGTGTCACCGTTTTCTGAAACGCGACAAAACTTAAGCTTGTTCATCTGATCCATCATCCATCCATCCATCCATCCATCCATCCATCCATCCATCCATCCACCCATCATCCATCCATCCATCCATCCACCCATCATCCATCCATCCATCCATCCATCATCCATCCATCATCCATCATCCATCCATCCATCCATCCATCATCCATCCATCCATCCATCCATGCATCCATCATCCATCCATCATCCATCCATCCATCCATCCATCATCCATCCATCCATCCATCCATCATCCATCCATCCATGCATCCATCATCCATCCATCCATCCATCCATCCATCCATCCATCCATCCATCCATGCATCCATCCATCCATCCATCCATCCATGCATCCATCCATCATCCATCATCCATCCATCCATCCATCATCCATCCATCCATGCATCCATCCATCATCCATCCATCCATCCATCCATCATCCATGCATCCATCATCCATCCATCCATGCATCCATCATCCATCCATCCATGCATCCATCCATCATCCATCCATCCATCCATCATCCATCCATCCATCCATCCATCCATCATCCATCCATCCATCCATCCATCATCCATCCATCCATGCATCCATCATCCATCCATCCATCCATGCATCCATCATCCATCCATCCATGCATCCATCCATCATCCATCCATCCATCCATGCATCCATCATCCATCCATCCATCCATCCATCCATCCATGCATCCATCCATCATCCATCCATCCATCCATGCATCCATCCATCATCCATGCATCCATCATCCATCCATCCATCCATGCATCCATCCATCATCCATCATCCATCCATCCATGCATCCATCATCCATCCATGCATCCATCCATCATCCATCCATCCATCCATGCATCCATCCATCATCCATGCATCCATCATCCATCCATCCATCCATGCATCCATCCATCATCCATCCATCCATCCATCCATCCATCCATCCATCCATCCATTTTCTGAACCCGCTTGTCCACGTAGGGCCACAGGGGGGGCTGGTGCCTATCTCCAGCAGTCAATGGGTAATCAGGCGGGGTACACCCTGGACAGAGAGCCAGTCCATTGCAGGGCAACACAGAGAAACACAGGACAAACAACCATACACACACACACACACACACCACACACACACACACCTAAGGACAATTTAGACAGACCAACCAACCTAACAGTCGCGTTTTTGGACTGTGGGAGGAAGCCGGAGCACCCGGAGAGAACCCACGCATGCACGGGGAGAACATGCAGAACGATCCCAGGCTGGGAAGCAAACCCAGGACCTTCTTGCTGCAAGGCAGCAGCTCTAACCGCTGCTCCACTGCGCAGCCCATTCATCTGATACAGAAAAACGCAACTGAAGGTTTTCATTTCAGCGTCTTGTTAAACTACTGAGTGCATCATAAGGGTTTGTGCAGTAAAGCACAAAAAATACAAAATAATGATATAAATGCTTTTCTGTAAGCTTGTGACCTCACCTGTTTACCTGGGCTTGACTCCGCTCTAGTTCCGTCAGATTCCTGCATGAAACACGCAAAACAACAATCATCAGCTCAGAATTTCACACGTGAAACTGTAAAAAGGACAAAGTTATTAAACATTTCTGCTGATTTGATGTTTATTAAAGGTTTGCACTAATCAAAGATTGAATTTTTGTTTTTATCAACACCTTGGGCTCGTTTCTTCTGTCTTTCATCAGTGTCACTCATCCATTCATCTCCTTAACCACTTCATCCTCAGTAGCGTCGCAGGGAGCTGGTCATGCAAGAAGCGGGGGACACCGTGGACAGGTGTCCAGTCCATCACAGAGACACACAACCACCTGTAGGGACAACTCGGTGTCTCCAGTTCACCTGACGCGTGTTTTTGTTCTGTGGGAGGACACACACACACACACACACACACACACACACACACACACACACACACACACACACACACACACACACACACACACACTAACTCCATGCAGAAAGACCTCACGGCCGGGATTGGAACCTGCAACCTTCTAACCCTAATCCTAACGTAACTTCCGCCCTTCCCTCTCCAGTATCGAGCCTGGTGGTCGGAGCGGTTCGGGAAGAGCCCGTTCAGTGACGACGACGAGATCCAGAACCTTTTGAATCATAAATCTGCAAATGGCAGAAGTGCGACTGACACAGCCACGGCTGCTGATCTGGGAACGGCGGGAACGTGAGGAGACCCGTTCAGGGTGGAAGTCAGGGAGCCGAGGACCAGAGGAGCTGGAATGACGGGAACGACGGAATGGAAAAGCCTCTGTTGAACGGTGTGTGTGTGTGTGTGTGTTATCTCCGTCGTTGGCTCTCCTCATCGTGCTTCTAACTGTCAAAACAACATGCAAGGGCAGCCAAGCGTGACCCCAGAGACACACAGAACACACACTTAGCCGCGTTCTCGCCCCGCTGGGCGCCTACTGCTGGGCTCTTCTGACATCAGGAGCGCTGCTTTCTGTAAAAGCCACAGAAACTCCTCACTTAGCAGTCAAACAGACACGTTTCTCCTTTAGCTGTGCTTTGAAGTTTGATTTTGTTGTTTTCTTGTTTTGAATAAATTACCTGAGCTGAGAGTTTGTGTTTGTTTAATTAAAATGTCATTGATGTTACGTCATCCCAGCGAGCTACAATCAATCAAAACTGAATTTTTAAGCACTTTTAAAAGAATAAAGAAATAAAAACAAATTTGAGGATGAGAGACATCTTGTTTTGTATTTTAGTCTCACTGCTGATGTTAAAGCAAAGGTGAATATTTTAGCTCAAACTTTAATTTTGAGTTACAAAATCTACCAAAATAGTTGATTGTTGTGGAAGTTTTCTTCGTGAATTACAGCCTTTTAAAATGTTTTGTTTGGAAGAAAAAGCTGCAGAGAAATCTAAGATTCCAAAGGCGAAACTAAACGTCTTTTTTAAAGTTAGAAAGTCTTTAAATTTGCGTTTATTATTCCTGATGCTTCCTCTAAGTTTCAGGTTTATTACGATATTTTACTCTAATCTATCTGATAGCTAAATAAAGACACACGTGTGGCTGAAGAAAAAAAACAAAGCAGGACAGATGGAAGTAAATGCGGGTTTTAGAGAAATGCTGCTGCTGATGAACTGAATGTTGTCAGCAGCAGTTAAGAGAATTAAACGAGAAAAAGAGATTAAAATGTTACATTTATTTAAAACGTGTTCATCCTCATATTTAAGATTATTTTTCTGATTATTTTGGTGAGTTAAAATGTGCCTGATCGGTTATTTTTGTGATTGTTATCATTTCTCGGCATTTTGAACGTTCCTGAGTCGTTCTGCTCGTTTATTCTAACCTCGCCGGCTCCTCCGGGTAGTTTTTGCGCGCCGCTCACGCACGCTGGACCGCTCCGCAGCTACTTTTCGTAAAGCTTTTCTCATTTCAAAGAACTGTTTTTGTCTCCCGCGCGCTGATTTTCCACGTGTGCCGCACTTGTAGCAGGGTTTCCCCGCAGCTCCCGCTGCGCGCGCGCAGACGAGCCGCGGCCGCAGCAGCGCATCCGCGGCAGGTGCGTCCTCCTCAGCATCCTCCTCGTCTCCGCCCCTCGCGCTGCTCGCTGGGAGGATTTAAGCGCGCACGCTGCGATGATGAGGGATTTCTGAGGCTGATAGATTTCAAAACTCGTCGGAGTTTCGAGTTTCACAGGTAAGAAAACTTCGATCCGTTCCCAGAGCGCACCAATCCGCGTGGGTTGGACTTCTCACTTCATAACTTTTTACTCTCAGTTTTAACTCAGAGACGTGAGTGTGTGAGAAGCTGCGTGCGTTTGGCCAAAGATGAACCCCGACGTGGATTACGGAGGCTCTGGGAGCAGCGGCAACGGGAAGCTGCGCCAGTGGCTGATCGAGCAGGTGGACTGCGGGAAATATCCCGGTCTGGTTTGGGAGAACGACGAGAAAACCATCTTCAGGATCCCGTGGAAACACGCCGGGAAGCAGGACTACAACCGGGACGAGGATGCCGCGCTTTTCAAGGTAAGTGACGCGAGAGGCGCATCGAAAACTCCGCGCGAAAGATGACAAACGCGAGTTTTCTCACTGAACCTCAACAATTAAAGACATTTATCTAACGAAGTAACAGTTTTACACCAAACACGCAGAGGAATCGGATTTAAATCATTTATCCAGACTTTTGTGACGCTAAAAAAACCCTAAAAGGGTCAGAACAATTTACTAAAAAGAAGAAGAAAATATCTTTTCTATAGCGCCTCTCAAGATAAAAACCACGAGGCGCTTCACAAAAAATGTAAAAATATAAAAAATAATTTAGAAAATGATTAAAAATATATTTAAAATGAGCAAAAAATAGACAATTGTGATTAAAAATGTAAAGAAAGAGAGAGAGAGAGAGAGAGTAGGAAAGAGGGAAATCAGAGGATTTGGGTTGAATTCGCCGTTAAATTCCAGGGGCGCTTCCAGAAAATTTTGATGGGGGTGACGTGATGGGGCTAAAGAAACTTTTGGGGTGGCACACCAAATTGGTCCTTGTGGTAACTCTGGTTGAATTCAGTCTGTGGTGATGTGCTGCTTTGCGCCTTTATTCATTTTTATTAAAACAAAAAAACATTTAACTTAAATTTTACAAACACAAATATTTTAGAAAAATAAATTTCAGTTATTTAAAATGTTATCCATAATTTAATTTAAAAATGTATTTTTTTAGTTTAATTCACCTGTTGCTGTGTTCACACAAAACACTATGGAGATAAAAACTTTTTTTAAATGGTGAGCAGCAGAAATGTGTTTTTTTATTCTGATTATTTCTTTACTCATTAATTGTAATATTTTTTATTTTGCTTTACAATTATGTCTTGAATAAACAAGATCAATATATGGTTTGACTTAACGATAATATTATTTATTTTCCCTGGCTTTACCTGGCCACCCCTGGCCACCCCTTGGGGGCGCCCTTGTTAAATTCCCTGCGAAATATCCAATAAGTTATTTTCAAGTACTTTCTTCTGCACAAGTGATCAGCTCTTGTCCTCCCGGCGTGCCTTGCGCAGGCCTGGGCGCTGTTTAAGGG